>NC_084995.1:20552871-20595371 GCF_963854185.1 Sardina pilchardus | reverse complement strand
CATCCAAAACTTTTTGGGTTATCTTGCGAACAAACAGACAAACAGACAGACACAAACAAACAAACAAACAAACCCAGTTGAAAACATAACCTCCTTGGCAGAGGTAATAAATGAAAGCGTAAGCGTTAAGTTCTGTCAGGAAGACTCAGTTCTCATTCATGACTTTTGTCCAATCACCAGTCTGCATCAGTCTTTAAAATGACACGTCTTTGCACCATGTTAACTTTCATTATGCCTGCCCCTGAGTCTTTCTGATAGAACTATAACTGTACATGAGAGGAAGAGTGTTCTCATCTCATTTGCACATTTCTGTTATGAAATTTTTTCTAAACATTTCACAGAAATGTTGCGAAAAGAAAATATATTGTTGGCATTCTACAGAAACTTGTTCATGTTTAATAATTCCCATTTCACCATGTGGAGATTTCTCCCTTTTTGGAGATGGTGGCATAATTTGCCTAAAGCCGTGAACTTGTTGTTCTGATCAATACCAGTTATGCTGCGTTTCCAGCCGTCCGATATGTGTAATGAGGTGGCTGATGTTTGTTCTGTAGCAGCAGCTCTTCGTCATGGATGGGCTGGTGCAATCAGTGAGTGTAAGACAGAGGAAATCACATGTGCATTTGGGTGATTCACTCCTGCTAGGCTAATTGAAGTACAAGCACACAGAACACCAGCTAATTGGTTTACTTAGTCAATTCATGCACACAGCCCATTTATGTTAAATTCCTCAGTACCTCTGACATCTTAAATTGTACCCCACAACAACCGAACATAATTACATCCAACACAAGCTGAGGTAGGCCTATTGAAGAGATATTTCATTAGAAGACAGCTTGGTGATATTGTTTGGAAATAATGTTATGTTTCTTATTACTCATATCATTCATTTTGAATTGTGTACAGGATATATTCAATATTTCTAATGGAAATGGTATTTAAATGTATTTAAATTGCACTAGGCTATAACACAGCTATCCAGTTCATGCTGCCAAGGCAGTCACTGTTAAGGTGTGCTGATGGACTGAGATTTGGAGACCGAATCAGTGTCCCTGTAATAAAGTAGTTGGACCCATAATAAAGTAGTATGCTCCTCTGTCACTTTCAGTTCTCTCTCTCTCTCTCTCTCTCTCTCTCTCTCTCTCTCTCTCTCTCTCTCTCTCTCTCTCACACACCGATGTGCCGATGTGGCTCCTCCCCCTTATAGGCCTCTGCACACACTCCCACCTCCATACTGTTCAATAGGGCAGGCAGAGAAAAGACAGAGGCAACTGCAAAGTCAAATGATACACTCATAACTCAGTTAGTGTCCATATTTCTAATTCACTTATTCATCTCAGTTTGCTGACAGGCATTTAAGACAAGAATTAACAATGATGTGCTCCTTGTCTTTCTGATTTCTTCTACCCTTGTACTTATTGACTTGATGAGTCAATAATCTTTCTCAATGCTGATTTATCACTGAGAATCTTATTGCCTTTGCTATGGCAACAGAGAAAGGAAGGGAGACTACCTTGCAGGAGAGCAAATCAAAATAATTAGGTAAAATAGAGTAAGAATAAGAATACACGTATGCTCATAGGTGTGTATTCATTTCTGCATTCTAACTACGTCGTTATGGTTATGGATTTATGATGGACAAATACAGACAGACAGACAGACAGACAGACAGACAGATAGATAAGATAGATAGATAGAGATAGATACCATGTATGTTGTGCTTCTCTCATAGTGTGCTGTATCAATAGAACTGACAAGAAAATGATGTTACATGAAGGAAAGCAGCATGCAGAGAGTACTCAGAGAACAATCAGAAGGTGTCTGGGGGAGAGATAGCGAGAGGAAGGAATGAAGAAAGGTGTGTAGCCTACTACACATCACGCTGTCATAGAGTAATGCTGGCACAGGGGGACGCATGCAATTTGCTGTGCCATACTCTTGCCTAAATATACCCACGCAGTATGTGGAGCGGAGCCTGAGCAGGAGGTCATGGCACAGCCCACACTCTCTCAAGGTGTGCGTCACCACTCAGCCGCTCGGTGATCTGATGGAGACACTCGGAGGCACTAATCACCACATGAGAGAACGCCCTTTCTAAATCACCCGGACACGCCGATGGCCTCTCTCGCTGCCTATTAGTGCTGCGCTGCTGCATTTCATAAGGGTGAGGGCAGGAAAGTTATTGCTGTTTCCCGCTCGGTAACAGCCGATTCTTTGTAAGCCGCGGAGAGAAGCGGAATGCGGATAAACTTCCAGGGTGCCGGGATAGATCAAAGTGACGTGAGTGAATGTTGAGCATAAACGTGTCCTTACAGAGAGCGAGGGTGTTTCGTTTTCAGCCCGTCCCTCGTCCTCCACTGCGATCACGGCCACAGCCTGTCTCTCTCTCTCCCTCTCAGGCACGATCACACGGCCACTGTCCGTCTCTCTCCCTCTGTGAGGCACGGTCACTTACGTAGCTGTAATAGCGGAGCTTGATGCATTCGCCTCTTCCCTCCGCAACCAGGCGTAAATCACGGGTGGCTGTCCCAAGCGCTGTCCTCTGTTTCAGTGGCGCGTAATAGCGGAGCACACCTCTGATTTATGGGCCTTTAGCGCACGCTTCCCCGCCAGCTGCCCAGCTTTAATAGACCACAACCTTCAGGTGGACTTAATGGACAAGTGTGTTTTACAGGCGCTGGGCCGTGTTGACCTGCAGGGAATTTCATCATACTGAATCCACTCCAGTGAAGGAGACACATGGCCTTCCCACCAATTATCCATTTATTTATTTATTAATGTATGGAGGCTGTTCTGCTTGACTAATGTGATGCACAGACCCAGAAAGAAGAGGGGTTCACTGTGAAAAAGAAAACAAAGTTGTGTGCAACATTGTTTAAATAGTACACTGAGAGAGCCCTACATAGTACACTGAGAGAGCCCTACATTTGAGTCGTTCTGTGTTGATTGGCAGATCAGATGTGCTCCTTTTTTTTAAGCGAAAGCAAGAAACTGAGCCCCTCAGTTACCCCCCCAAACACACACACACACACACACACACACACACACACACACACACACACACACACACAAACACAAACACACACACACACACACACACACACACACACACACACACACACACACACACACACACAAATTCCGTATCCCGCGTGGACCCTTTCAGTCCACAATCACTTGCACAATCTGCTTGTTTTTTTCTTCTCTATTATACTCCATCAAAAGGATCCGCACAGGCTATCAGGGATGCTGCATTACAATCCTGAAGGACTGCACAAGGGCAGGGAGTACTCTCATAACGAGTGAGCTGTTAACGGTGAGGAACGGTTGAGTCGGCTGTTTGCTGTTTTCACAGTGCAACCTGCTCTGAGGGAGAGGAGAGATCAACTATTCTGACTCAGTCCAGTGATTCAGCTGGTGTGATTCATATGTTGTCTGTGTTTTTACAGAGGACATGTACAAATTCGCTTTAGATGACTCCGGTAGGTCCTTATTTTAGAACACATGTAAATCCAATAAACACGCGTCTCATATTCTGAATGGGGGCAGAGCACAAGGGAGAAGAGTTTGTATTGCATACTTTTTATGTACTAGCTGGCAGAAAGCATACCACATTACCAAGCAGATTTTTCATTTTTCATTTTCAGTTCTCATTTCATTTTCAGTTTGTCAGATCAGCTCTTCTGTGCCACGCTAGATAGTTGTGTGGAATAATAAAGTGCAAATGGAAATTGAAATGCAGAGATGGAGAGGAAATGCAAAATAAGGAATGACAGAGAATGCACAGAATAGAGAGAGAGAGAGGAGTGTGCATGTGTTAATGTTTATGTATGCATTGTTGTATGTGCAGTGCATTGCTTTGGCCTATAAAGCTTGTTTGAAAGTGAGATGAGAGAGAGAGAGAGAAAGGGAGAGAGAGAGAGAGAGAGAGAGAGAGACCACAAGCCTGTGTTTTCATTGACTGCTTGGGCTTTTATTGATTTGTGAGGCCACCATCCATATGGATAAGTGTGGTGGTGGTGGTGTCCGGTGGCAGTGAATGATGAGAGAGCCCCGGGGCTGTGAGGTGGTGCATGGGGTCAGAGGCTATCGGCCCTGATAACCACTCCGACTGGGCTTTGGCCATCTCCCTAAGCACCAGAGAGGTGCCCTAATATCCCTCAGTCTGACCGGTCCAGTGGGCCCTGAAACCCTGGCTTTTCATATACACGGCTCTGACTAACGTGTCTTGCACCAAGCACTGTTGTGATGATGCCATGCCAGCGTCCTTGACTGTCCTTGGGACGTGAAAGGGACAAGGTCACAGATCGGCTCAGACATAATGCACAGATCCTGTGGGGGGGAGGAAGAGCACTCAAGTTCAAAGACCTGAAAGGAGAGATGAGGCGGCATGGGGACTTTTGCCTTCCGGGGTCACATCACAGACGTACTACTGCACGCATCAGGCAAGAGAAAAGAAGAGCTGGCCTCGGCTCACCCCAGACCCTGTGCAGAAGACTCTTGCGCGTGTTGAGTCATGGCTTTGTGCTGGGTGGATTGCTGAGAGCATGGGTGGATGTGAGACTTTCTCATTAGATGCATGCATAAAAGATAATCCAGACAGGGCAGCATTAGCTAGAAGCCAGATGCCAGAACAAGGCGAAGTCCTGAAAGAACACGAAGAAGGCCACATTTCAGGTCCTTATATGAAATATGCAAATTCACAGATGATGCAAAAACCTTGTCTCTCACGATATAAAGTCTAATATTATGTTTCAATAGTAATATGCTCCGGAACTTTGAATCTGCAATTAGAGTGAGGATGAACACTGCAAGCCATACAGAAAATATCTGCAGATAGACCTTTAAAATATTTATTTTAACCTCATTTATCCCTCTCAATACCTTTGTGTCGGGTCTGTTTGTCATTGCTACTTCTTGATTTATTACTTACTCGTTGATGCGTCTATCACAAAAAAGTTACAAAAACACATTTCACTGTAGGCCTACTTCCAAGGGTACATTAATAGATAAGGATGTCTTACATAACTGGATAGAAGCAGTACAAAATAAATTTAATTTGGAGTGACATTGATGGATAATTATTTTTTTTAATTCAGTTTATTCCTCTGTTGACTCTTAAGTCTTACTCACAAGAGCACCACCAACACAGATTAGACCTTTGGCATAAGGCATTTGGTTCATGTTACCACACAAATGTTATTAAAGATTGCAGGTCATCCTAAACCTGTTCCTCGACTCTAGCTGTGGTGTCCTGTTAACATAATGGGTTTATTATGGAGTATGAACACCAACTTGCCTCACCCTCAGAGCCCATGTGTTACACAAGCCTCAGAGTTAGACTAACACCAGCTGGTACTGCCTGGTGCATATACAGTACTTCATCCTATTCGCAACTCCCTTTTGCTGCACTGTGCTTGATCCTCTGAGGACACCCTCAGTTTCACCTTTCACGCTACGCCGTGCGCAAAGCAACGCTCTTACTTGTCACTTTAAGTCCTATCATCTTCCCCATACATCGGGAGCACCGATCAAGCAGCATAAATCAAGACCTGATCTGAGAATTTTGTGTGCAGTGATTGAGAGCGCCTGCCATTCATCGTCTCTGTGGGTGGTAGCCTACTCCAGCACATGCTGAAGGTCATCTGGAGGAGCCTGTCCGATAGTTCTCCCGAGAAAGTATATATAATGTAAAGGAAATCAATGGAAGTACACCGCGATATGTATACAGGTATTGTCAACATGTCATGTGATCCAGATAGGCCTGGGTCTCATTCAAGATGTCAAGGCTTTCAGGCAGTGGTAACGTTTCCCAGACTGTCGCACAGAGAAGAGCTATTGTAGGGATGTTAGCCCTGTTAGCCCTTAACCCAGGAAATATGGAGTCACTCACTACACACAAAGCAGCACTATGTGCAAAGATGGTCATGAAAACAAATGAACTCAACTAAGGTATAAATGGACTGTATTCTCTCATGGACTTCCATCTCTTAAGTATGTCAGCATCAGCATCACAAGGGCATCAGATAGAATTACAGCTATTGGTGCTACAGAACATTAAGAGAAAGCATACTTTCTGAACAAAATCTATGCTGGCAGTCCTTGACACTCTCACACACGAATGAGATTTTATGTATGATGTTCTCAGCTATTTTCCATCAGCAGTCAAGCCAGGCGCAGTCTGAAAACCAAAGTCAAGAGCATATTGTTTTATAGTGCAGTCTACAACATTGTAAACATTACACTTACAGTGTTTTCCAAAGTGTGGGCCATCAAGATATTGCAGGTGGGACGCTAGAGCCTCCTCGTAAACTTAGAGGGGGAAACAAACATTGCAGGCCTATGTTATGACATGGAAACACAATTCAGGGCTGTGAAGTAAAACATTTCATTGAAAACATCAACACGTCTGTTGGCACATCTTTAAAGTGATCGCTAATACCGCAGCACACTGGTCACCCATTTGAAGCTCCTAGATGAGTATTTCTTCACAGTGACCTTGACAAGTGGCCGCTACATTCATTGTCTGGAGTAGAAAGTAGTGAATATATTTTTGGGTGAGCCGCAGAACATTCAGAATTGAAATTGGGCCTCAGCAGTCTTAAAGAGACCCTATGCAACTTTCTGCAGGAGACGATCGCTCCTTGTTTACATCTGGAAGTCTGAGACGAAGAACCACGCTTGCAATTTATATATTTAAATATAGCCTATACATGTATAAATATACATGCTAAAGCTGTCGGGGAAGCTCTGCAGAGAAAATGCAAGCATAAAACGAGCGAAAAAGAAAAACGAAACCGAAACCAGAGATGAAATCGCCAATCCTGCATAGTTCCTCTTTAAGTTGGGGAACCTCTGCCTGACATCATGCAGTCTTTTGCAGACGAGATTCAGTTTTGGGACAGCAAAAAAACCCATGTCTGAGCCACTCGACGAAACCGCATGCATGATTTGGATGACGTGGGGATGAAAGCTTAGTCTACATATTCCTAATGTCTTACTTGCTTATTCATTTGGCTGACCCTTTTATCCAAAGTGACTCATATATGTCAATTATTACAAGGGCTAGTGGCCTCAATTTGAGCAATTTGAGGCTAAGTGCCTTGCTCAAGGGCATTACTGTGGCAGCCATACAGGAATTGAACCCACAAACTCTCGTGCTGCTGCATGCTAGCCCAGCTCAATACACCACACCTCACTAACACCACCTTAATCCTCACAAGGCTCCATTTCCCTCTCTCACCTCATGGGACATCACAAAATGAATTCAATGAGAAGTAAAACGCCTGGGAAGCTTGACGCTGGAAGTCATTGCAGTAAACAGTCACACGCTAACAATGGCAGTGAATGCCAAAAAGAAACAGTGCTGATGCCGGATTTATCCCTTGACTGAAATCATTTCGCCTCAAAGTGTTCATCATGAATCACCACATGTGATCATCACATTGTCCCATTTTCTGTGACAAAACAGTTCAGAGTAGATACGTACAGCACTGGCAGATGAAAAGAAACACACTAACATCAATTTAGGCTTATTGAAGCCACTTTGGTGCGCTAACTGCTGTTTTTTTTTATTTGGGAGGAGCAGGTGTTTATTGAGAAACAGTCCTCCTCTGGAAGTGTGGCCTCCTAAATGTCTGGCAGGAGAGTCAGGCTGACTGCACAGATCCCTTGGGTTGGGTGCCTACATTTTAGGCAACACTTTGAAAAGTGTTTAATTTTCTCAGTCATTAGGTTTATTGTTTCTAACTCTTCACCTGCCAAACTCATGATAAGCCTTTACGCTGTAAATACATTAATTTTCTCTGAAGAGTGACCCACTAGTATTCCTGTTTGTCAATAGGATTAGCTGAGGTGAGCACTTCTGCACAAGTTCTCCACATTGTCATATTTCGGAATGAAAATAACAATTTCTAACCATTACGACTATCAACCCAGCTTCACATTGAAAATGGTGGGGTTCATATAGCATTGCTTGTTTTGAGTGTTGCTTGAAAATGTATTTTTCCTCAGAACCGACATGATGATCAGATCTTGCATCTACATTTTATCAATGGTTATCTGTAAATACACTATACCGTAACTAAGATAGATCAGCTCTACTTTTATAAACGCAGATGCAAATTGATCAGACTCTTGCAAAGAATCAGTAGCCTCTCATCGCTGGCAGGCACTGGTAGTCATGCCCTTTACCCAGGGCTATCTCCACTGACTATTATCACTGTTTGTGTGTTGTTCCTGTGAACTGAGACGGAGAGAGAGAGAGAAAGAGAGAATAAGAAAGCGAGATGGTCTGAATCTCCCCTCTGCCGCTCCAGGACGCTGAGATTGGGGTCTGACTCCCTGGGCTGTGACTGCGTGGCACGTGGAGTCCCCATCATGTTCACAGCGGTAGGTCTCCGAGACGTCGCTGCTCCAGTGATTATTCTCATTAATATTGGAAAACTGGTCTTGTGTGTTTTCCAGGGTTTATTACCATAATTTTACACTTCGTGGACATGCCTTTTCCTTCTCTGTGATGTCACCTAATAACACACAAATGAACACAACACTCAAAAGCGCTTACAATTCAGTTCCCCTGTAGGGACCAATATAATATTTTGGAGTGAAGTTTGTTGTGCTTTTGAATAACCTGTTAAGATGGAACCACTACATTGGCGGTGGTTCACTAACCTGACTTTCGCCAAATCCTGTAGTTCGCTGTCTGCTTCACACAAGGATCTGGGACTTCTCGATAGGAGATGTATTTCTGAAGGCGGGTCCTTGTAAAACATCCTCGCATGTGATTCGATAAACCACTTGCCTGTTATCTTGAATGACGTGCTAGGCTTCTTCAAGCTCTTGCCAAACCCGGTCGGTAGAAGAGTAAAAACATCCTTGCCACCAATAAATGTCTTCAAAACTATTCTCTGTTAATCTTTTAAAGAATGAATACTCGATAGATTCGACAAAACGGTTGAAATAGCAGAATCAATGTCAGCACAAGACTCCTCGCTGCGTGCCGCCATTGTTATTTGAATCAAACACTCGCTTCGGCGCTCCTGATTGGTTGCTTATTTTTTGATCACTGGCCCAGGGGTTTGGATTGCCCTCGCGTCCAGACCCTTGTGTGGAGCTCAGCGAAACGCCTCTGGTGGAGCATGGCGGAACTACAAGGGTCTGGCGAGAGTCAGGCTAGTGGTTCACTTTCCCACTATTTTCCTCTTTGATAAAAAAAAAGTTGACTCATTTCCAACTCTGATGTGAGATTATGGGTTATGATTGGAGGTGTCTCTGATGTGACTGCTAAAGAAACATCCTTGCCATAAAACCTTATTTATGCAGCGTTTTACAGTGGCAAATAGTCCCCACGGAACCGTGGGACTTATAAATATGCCTTTTATGGAGCTCTTTCTGCCATTCTTTGGACAATTTTTATGACCCCATTCCATTCTGCTGAGATGCTAATTTCACTCTGGCAGTGAACGAGCTGAATCAAACATCTGGAATCAAATGAGTCAGGGCCGGAGTGTGTGCACAGACCCAACGCTCCCCTCGGCCTGAGAGAGAGCCGAGGTGCATTCAAATTTGCAAACAATCAATCATGAATGTTTGTAAACAGTTCCCCCCCCCCAGAAACCCTCACAAACAGTCTGAGGAGGTGGCTCTCAACCATATTCAAACATACAGTGATGCTTGATGAAGGCGTTGAAAGTGAACAATTGAAGTGGAAAATTGACATAATACATTGAACTTCAACAGTTTTGAATGATGAAATACTGCATGTTTTCTGAGAATGTTTGCCTCTGTTCAAAGAATCCAAATATACCCCTGCTCTGGCTCAAAACTCTACGCCCAGCACATCAACACTGAATTCTCATTCTTTTCGCATCATTCTAATATTTTTCGCACCATGTTATAATCTTATAACATACTCAGTAAAAGATACGGGAGGGAAATGTGTCAGTAGAGTCTTTCCTGACCGACACTACCAATAGCCTCTTGTACTCTCAAAATGTGTTTCGAGAGGTGATCTGCCTTAGGGTTTGTAAAATTACCAAGGCAGTGATTTAGAGAGCTATTTTGTTACCTTGACCTTTATTGGCTCACAAACAGATACAATCAAATGATAAACAATACCTCAGGGTAAACAAACTAGAGCTGTCAACTTAGTCAATTTAGTGTGATAAAGTGTGGGTGTATTTATATATTTTAATATCTACTCACAGAAGTAGCAGTAGCATATGAGCAGGTGAGTGTTACTGTATATAAGAACAGCATTCACACGGCATTGCATTCACACTCAATTCACACTGCATTGTATTCACACTACATTCACACTGCACATCTACTGGCTGGAGAATCAACCATGACTCAGACTGAGGAAATGCATAATATGAAGTGGTAAACAGGCCACAGGGGGGAAATAGGTATTTAATTGATTTCAGGTAGCATCAGCATAAGAAATACAAGCTTCTTGCTTAGTTACCTCTTTACAAATGTGGAACAACATGAAAGCATTAAGCATTTTTTTTACACTTTAGCACAGCTCCACACAAAACAATGAATAGATTATACAAGAGCCCAGTCTATGGATTTGTTACATACTGTATACAAAGCATGGTGCAGAAATATTAAGACTGAGAGGAAGGAGCTGAGAGGCCCTGCTGAGATGCTTCTGTATAGCTTTAACTCCTGACCATTGATTTGTTGTTGCTCAATGGAGCATACGCGGCTCAGAGGATATGCCACGTGCACTTACACAAAATTCAGAGAATGAAAAGGACGTCCCAAAAGAAGACCTCAAAGTCATGAATAATCCATCAGCTCACAAGATCATGGCCTTAATAGATACACTGATATCTGTCCATTCCTCCCTCCCCCCCCCCTCTCTCTCTCTCTCTCTCTGTCTCACCTACCATGCTTCTCTTTCCATTCATTTGCATCAAAGCACAGCATAACATAACAACTCCATTTCTCAGTACCAAGGTACCATTGAACTGTACTTTGAACAGCTGCAGTAAAAGTATTTCACTTTTCGTGACAATAACTAGTGACTCGCACAATTATCACAGGTTCCATCATTTACACTTTCCAGCCTATCCAAGAATTTCATGTCATGTATCTTTGCTGATGTCGTTTTTGCTTTCCTTTCCTCATGTTTGAGATGATTCTTGCCTGATGGTGGTGTGTATGTGTGTGTGTGCATGTGTGTTGGGATGAAATGTGTGTTTGTGGATTGGAGGGTACGGGGGTCTGTCTGTCTCGCACCAGCAGAGCAGAACGTGTCATTTCACTATTTGACTCTGGAATGTTCCGAGGCTGTGTCAGCGAATGAATCATTCATGATGCTGGGGCAGTGACAGAACACTGTGTGTGTGCGTGTGTGCATGTGTGCGTGTGTGTGTCTGTATGTGTCTATGTGACAGAGAGAGAGAGAGAGAGAGAGAGGGGGGGGGGGGGGGGGGGAGAAAGAGAGAGAGAGTATGTGTGTGTGTGTGTGTGTGTGTGTGTGTGTGTGTCAGTGTGCATATGTGTGTGTTTCCTCAGCCCTGGTGCCGTGCGATGCAGCCCAGCGAGTGACAGGATGATGACATGCTCACTTTCATGTGCCTGCGCCGGTCTCTTCTCATTCCTTGCGCTTGGCTAGGGCACACTGGCAGATGACCTTACGCTGTACCACACCGCTCAAGATCACCACCGAGTGGACCGAGGCTCAGGATAGACAGGGCAGATGGACGGGATTGTTCATCAGATGGCTAACGCATTTACTTGATGTGTTGCATTATATCTGGACAGGCTGTTGTCGGAAATAAACTTAACGACTATCTGTCTGCTTATCTAAAGTAATCGTCTAATGGCAATGTCTTTGTTTATGTCTCTTGTTGATGTTTATGTTTGCTGAAACGCAACAGTTTGCTTCAACTGCATGACATGTTACCTTCAGAGCTTTACAGTGGTTGTTAATTTGACTGTCTGGTTGAATAAGACATTACAACCTTGCATCCTTCTGTAAGCTGCCACCACAGTCAATGTCAGGTAAAAGGTATCCAAACCACCTTGAAAAGATCCTTTCCATTTTAGCCATATGAAACACATTGCCTGGCATATCCAAACTGAGTCTGGTATCAGTCCTTTTAGATTTGATTATAACAGATGATTGAACAATTATAAGCAATGAAATGCTTCTGCAAGCAATTAGATAGATCTAACCAGTCATACGTGAATCCTGTTGGGACAGTCTCAATCAAATGTCTAAATGGCTGTTTCCTGTTTTTTTTTTTATCATTATTAATTACACTGTCAATATCTTGTACCACAGATGTGATAGCAAAATGCAAACATCTTGCTCATCTAGTGACAGCCTTTTTGTCTTTTTGGTGACGTGAATGACTGGGTAGTGTTGTTCATCATCTGCCCATCCTCGTAGTATGCCTTCCCAAATGATTTGATTGGCACGAAAACCACAGGCTTCTCCACACTGAATTTCCCAAACTCGAACTTTGTTGACGGGGTAAATTCCAGGCTAGAAATAAGTGGCCATGTGGACTTAACTTAGACTGCATGCTAACATGAGCGAAACTCCTCTAATTCAGAGCCTGTTGTGCCATTATCATACCTTTCTACGAGTCAAATTAGATCAAGCCTTTGCAGTGGGGCAGAAAAAGGGATAATACAATTCAGTGATTTTTAGGTGGATGAGATCTTTTGTAGTTTTAATGACTTGAGCTTGAAATACAACTTTCAACGGACTGATTAGTTCCATTGCTTTCAAGCTTGTCAGTTTGTTAAAAGTCACAGTCCACAATTTCCTAATCTCGCTAAAAGGTCCCTAAATTGCTTTTGGTATGAAAGGTTGCACAACAACACATATGATTATGTGAATTGATAGTGTAAAAAAAGATTAGAGATTAGAGATTAGAAAGAGTTCTTTTATGTGGCAAAAGAAAAACTCATCTTTTGAAGAAGGATGGAAACCAAGGCACTCTTCTTTATTCAAAAAGTATAAAAAGCCTTTATTTTACATGGCTTTTTCACATAGAAAAGTAAAAAAAAGCTGGGCAGCAACTCACATGTAGCGGCACAGACCACCTTCTTCAGGGCATGAACTCATGTCTGTCTGATCTCTCTCTATATATATATCTTAAAAAGAGAGATTTTAAAGAAAGAAATAGGGGCCCATTGACATGCTGCGCATCAACGTCAAAGACTAATTGGGTTAGTACAGCATATACCAGCAACCCATGACATGTCTATTGCCTGAGTTCTTTCAGGTTATTATTATCTTGTGTCATACGTGACGTCTGGCTGGAGAAATACTATGCATTATTCATGGGCTCATAATGTGCCTGGAAAGGTTATGAAACAGTAACTCGCAGAGATTAAGCAACTCCATTCCACGGCATACTGTACTGCAGCATCCTTGACTAATAGAATTACGGCGTGGGTGATATGTGCTGAATATGTAATACTCTAAATAAGGATCATTATGACTGACTTAAGAGTGGCATGGAGCTTAGTCAGTGGGCTGCTCTTCAGTTCGGTCCTGGTCTTGATTTCCATTGAGGAGCTCCAAGATCTGGTCTTTGCCCACTCTCATCCGTTCTGTGCATTCTGAGGCCTGACACTGACAGCAGGCTTAATCACCCTATAAGCCCTCGCGCAGTGGCCTTCAGGCCATATATCCCTCTATTAGGGTGGGAAAATGGGAGATTTTTCATCCTTGGTAAAGATCCAATACAGGGTAAGGTGCTAAAGTGGGAGAATGGATGGGAAACCTAAAACCTCAATATTGCAACCCCCCTGGGCTTTTGTGAGCGGGATATATGGGGCAAGGCTACAAATAGGCTCCGCTCGCCTGGCTGCCTGGCTGGCTGAAGGAGACGGCGCGCGCTGGAGGAGATGCAGAGGAGTCGGCAGCAGGCTTCCTCTCTCTCGGTGGCGCCGTGTTGCCGTCACGGTGAAATGCAAACCGCCTGGAGGCCAACAACCACCACCACCACCCCCCCCCACCACACACACACACAAACACACACACACACACACACACACACCACACACACAAAATCATAAAGCTCCATCTGCCCAAATAAAGTCATGCGGCTGACTGACAGCCATCACCCATAATTCACTGCTGCTGTGCTGAAGGTTATGAGCACGGAGCAAGTGGACTGGGCTCCCATACCGAGCACCACTGCATCGCACTGTAAAATAAACCGAGGGAAACTTCTTGGTGAAACACAGCAATTCTGTGCATGTCTCTAGAGGGATCTGATGGTGTGTGTGTGTGTGTGTGTGTGTGTGTGTGTGTGTGTGTGTGAGTGTGTGTCTGCCTAAGGTTGGCAGCTGAAAAGAGATGGGGACAATGCAGTTGAACATTCTGCAACATCCTCTAATTATATTTGATTCATAACGACACAGTCCTCTCCCGTCCCTCAATGAGATCCCAAGCCATAACAGTGCTGAAAAATGAATCGCTGTTTGTCTTTTCCTTGCCTCCAGGCCATTAGATGATGTATTTTTCAGGCTTGTTTACTGACCGCGGCATTGTAGAGGAGTGTGGGGGAGTAGTATGGTGTGTGTGTGTGTGTTTTCATCCTAAGGTCAGTGTGTATCACAGGGTCTTCTGCAGGTTCCCTTGCAAGGTTTTCTGGTTTGTGGGGTAAGGGGTGGCCCTTGCCCTGAGAGGAATCCATATTTCAAACTGACACCGGCCTAAAAGATTCATTCGTCTCATGTATTAAATCGTGAATGTTCTTTAATTCATGACTGAAGGTACAGACTCTCTGCACAGAATTGAAGAGTGAGTTATTTTTATCACCTTGGATCTTTTTTCCCTCGTCATTGTGTAACAGCCATATGGAATCAGAAAAAAAGGCTTTAGGGAAGAACACAAAGTCTCTTTTCTTTAATTGTATTTTTTTTTATCTCTGATAATATGCAAAGGGTACAGTATCCATGCAGGAAAAATGGCTGAAATAGCTTCATCAAGGCACGCGTCCATTCGAGTGTGTTTGCAGGCGTTGCACACCTCCGATTCACATCAGGTTTTGGCTCACTCCAGCACGAGTACACAGACATGAACAGAAAGACGCTCTTCCCCTATGGCGTCTCAAAAGAATGGACCGGCAGCTGTGAGGACTTCAATGGGCTCATTAGAGATTTGCAAAACGGCTCCACTGATTGAAATGATGGCCTTAGCATCATAGCGGAGGCTTGGAGAGCATGAGAAAGAGAGAGAGAGAGAGAGAGAGGAAAGAGAGAAAGAGAGAGAGGAATGATAGCTAGAGAGAGAGAGAGAGAGAGAGAGAGCAAGAGGAATAATAGCATGTGAGTGAGAGAGGAGAGAGTGATAGAGAGAGAGAGAAGAGAGAGAGTGATAGAGAGAGAGATCATGATAGCAGCCTCTCTGGCTGTGAGGATCATGTAGCTGTGCCACTGACAGGGCCGTGCAGATCAGAGGCTCTGAGGAGCCAGTGATGTGAGGATGACAGAAGTGGAGCAATTAGCTGGTCATGTGACTACTTGGATGGCACTGCAGCTGAATTCATAACAACATCAATTTTTTTTCTGTCCCGGGTGGCGAGTTTCATTTGAGACCTTTCACTGGGTAATCACGCAAATGAAATGGCTTTTGCCAGGTTACTGGCTCGGTCATCTCTGTGAATGCTTGTCTCTCATTTTGTCAGGGGTGGGAGGAGAGGGACACTGTCGCACCTGAGGCCATTAACAGATCTGAGACCATTAATATGTGACCTCTTTGCCATTCACATCTATTGTCTGATTTTGGTTTCGCATTGCAGAGTAGAATTCTCGTTTCGAGATTGCCAGCACTTAGTCACTGATGACTCATCCATCACCAGATGGAATGTTTCACACCTGGAACTTCTGCGGTGGAGATATTACACCTTCCCTTTCCCTGTCCATGTGCTAATTGTCTCCGTAGATGGGATCTGACCTCAATATGTACTATTTGATGATTTGCTATTTACCAATAGTCCGGTTGGAATCTAAAAACTGTTATATCTCTTCAGACAGATAGGTTTTCCTTCAGTATAGGCTACCATTGATTTTAGAAGTATTTGTTGAAGTCAATAATGGTCTGACATAAATACAGTATTTGTGTGACTTAAACTCGAGGACACTTGTACCAATTAGTGACCACCAACACTGACTGTGCGTTCACACCAAAAGCTTCAAAAGCTTCAAGAGCGCCGGAAATCATTCATTTCCTATGGAGAGTCGGCGTTACCGGCTTCAAAAGCGTTCCGGGCGTGAGCGTGGCTTCATGAGCTTCACGGGCGTCAAAATAAAGTTGAGCCTCGGTTAACTTTATGGTAATTAGCTGTGACACGGTTCGGCGTCAACCAATTAGAATGTCAAACTCGCAGGATTGCTGCTTGTGGTTGGTTCGAATGTTTCACGTGTTGGCTTTGAAGCTTTCAGCGCTGAACTGAGTTGAGCGTCGGGCTATGAGCTTCACCAGCGATTTTGACTCTTTTGACGGTTTCGGTGTGAATGCACAGTGAGAGTTCACCACCCATACAGCCAGCCTGAGCTGATCTTGTGTGTAGTGTGTACACGGTAACAGAATCACAACAAACAAAATGGATTCAGTTGCATACCTCGATTAATTACACCCTGTATCCAAGGTGTTACATCACCGTGTATTTGTTAAACTGAACTTATTAACCCTAAACCATTTCCTGCTCTCCTAGCCTCCTAGCTGTCTTTTTCCAGGAATAAAGGCGTTGCGGAGACGAAGGCAGCATGTGCAGCACTCTGACTCTGCGGTTAACTTAAAGTGGCAGTGATTGTGAGCACCTCATATTCTAGGTGAAGCCTCTGACAAAGCAATCTGGCCAGCTATGGAGAAATGCCACCAAAGGGGAGCGCAAGGACACACTCAGAAAAGTTTCCCTCTGGAGTGTCGCTTTTCTTGAAGCGGAGGTGTGTGCTCGAGTCCCTTGGAGAAATCAGCCATGAATAAAAAAAGTTGATAATAAAGGCTGGTTTTGTTGAAACTTTGATATGAGTTTGAGCTTGGTGTTGTAAGTCACAATCTGACTGGTGAACCCTCAGCCAAAACGGGGGCAATTGAGGGGGCATTTCATAACCCCGACCCTAATCCAAGCCTGAATGGTTAAAGGAATTACAGAAAGTCATTAGTGTGTGTTCCAAACAGACTGATTTGCCTCTGTTTCCTAATCCAGGGATCTCCCTCTTGCCGTCAGCCAGCACCAAACCTCAGAGCTGCATCCTGCTGCAGAGGACCAGTCGTAAGGAAGCTGAAAATTGAATTATAGCTGCTAATATTGCTGCTCTCTGCCTCGGCTCATTGCGTGGAGAACAGCTAATGAGAAACTTGAATCTTCCCCAAGCATTAGCTCAACTCCCGTGTGGCCATCAATCTCCTCCGCTGCAACCGCTGTGCTTTTTACACAAAATAACCCGAACAGCACCCGTTCACCACCAGGGTCTACTTCCATACACGCTAAATGCACTGAGGACAATGGTTTTGTCACAGCCTCTCGTTGCACAAGTGGGGAGACATCTATGTGAGAGTAACGCGGAGAGGAGGGCGAAGAAAAGGCAGGACAGGGCTGTTTGTGAGACCCAGAGCTGATCATTACTGTGGAAGAACAGGCCTATAGCTGTGAGGAAGGCAAGCCAGAGACCTGACAAAATTCAAGCAATCCCAAATGACTTCACTGTAAACTGGCCTTCAGGCTTGACAGCATGCTCAATATTTTATGGGTTACACTTTATGTTAAGCTTCTGGGGGATGCTATTTTGTGTTTCCGTTCTGCTCTAGAATGCTTTATGCGGCAGCTGGCGCTGCATGCAGGCCCACCTAATTACTCTTGGCGTGCACAAAAAACATGTCGTCATGGGACGCAGCATGAAGAAACGGGGGTCTGAGAACAGACAGCACCCCGATGAGATCACTTCCTGTCCAGCTGGATAGTGGCTTCAACATGTGTAACACCAGACAGATGGGATTTATACTGCTACGGCCTAATCTCAGGCAACGAGAGAGAGAGAGAGAGAAAAAAAAACATGGATTCCCACAGAATCAGCGGGACAATGGCATCTGACAAATACACATTTCTACCATCAGATGGGTTTGATACAAATATATTCAGCAGTAGCACCGCATAATACTGGCTTTTAGTGGGAAGAGGGCAACTGCAGAGTCTGCAGACAATGCCTGCTCCTCTCCCCACCAGTGCTGCTGCTGCTGAGCTCAGGGCACCAGATGGTGAGACTGGTTGTGGGGTTTGGGTGGGAGCAAGGAGCAGTCAGGGGGTCCTAATCCTCCCTAAAGCCCCACTTCAGCTCCAACCGCAGTGAGGGACACACACACACACACACACACACACACACATGGGGCCCATGCACCCAGCCCAACACTACACCCTCGCTCACAGCCCTGCAGCTGGAGGAGACTGGAACACGTCCACACGCATTAATGAAACTTTACCAGAATGAAACAGAGACACTGAAGAGAGAGATGGGGCACAATTCAAAGGTTTTAGTCCGTTATTAAGCACAATGCAGACACTAAAATGACTAAATGAAAGGTATTTCTAAAGTACATAAGGAGAAGAAGAAGAAAAAGAAGAATAAAGGGGTGCTTTACAAGAACATATTATCTCTCACTATTTTTTCCAGTCCAGTTCCAAAACCATACTCTTAATCAGTACATCAGATATAATATTTACCCTGGTATTATTCCTTGCAGTAGGCCTAATTCAATTTGACTTAGTGCTAACTATGTATGCTTGCATGAGCTCAGGGTGATTACATTTCTCTATGAGTAGCCTAATAATATATAAAGTAATAATGACTTAGTAATTACCTAGTCATTAAGACTAATCTTCAAATACCACACATTGAGCTAGTAAGTCTGTCCAGAGACAACCTTGCCAACGAAAAAATATGTGATGTGTGACTGAAAACTCACAAGGTACTAGCAAAGCTAAGCGTTATCACAGCTGAGCATATTCATTGAAATGAACACATGGCACACAATGTATTGATGGCCAAAGATACACTAGAGCAAACTAGAACTAACATGCACTTCTACTAGGATTGTTTCATGATATTTTTCTGTTTGAGGACATGACCTGATCATTCAACAGTTGATCAAATGTAGGGGGAGTATAAGGGGTGCTCATCCAAGACACTGTGGTTCTTCTCTTGAAGACTTTTATCATGTGTGATGATGACGTCATAACTCGCCACGCCATGCCTGTCCAGGCTCTTCAACCCACTGACCTCTATGCTGAAGCAGTGTGGAGACAGTTATTTTCTTGACTCTGAACGCAAAATAAAAACAGTGTTTAGAGAGAACGGTGACGAAATAATCTTACCCAGTCTCAGAGTAATACTGTAGGCTTTGGGCTTTATCTATCAACTAGTTTAAGATGGGACCAGTGTTTTATGGGTATTACTGTAGGAACCACAGCAACAGCAAAGAAATTGGGGAGCTTGGTATCATGGCGCTATATACTTACTATATGTGATGTCATCAGTGCATTGAAACGAAATGTTGCAAATCTGGTACAGTGTGTGTGTGTGTGTGTGTGTGTGTGTGTGTAACAAACAATGAAAAATCAGAAGAATTACGGTACGCATGATAAGAATATGTTGTCCTCTTAGCATCCTCACTAAGCCAAATGCTCCATCATGGAGCACACATTACCTCAACTGAAATAAAGCAGCACTGCACTTATAACTAAGATGAGTCTTGGTTTCTTTGACAGAAACTTTGTCAAGGAGACTGACTAACTGAGAGAGGCTTTTTATGTGCCAGCTATATTTTTTTATGGTACAATATTATTTCAATGCATCACAAAAATGACCCAAACAACAGTGAGTCATGTTAGCAACATGAGAGCAATAATGATAGTATTGCATATGCTTTTCTGATATTGACATATTGTTGTTTATGGGACCCAACTGCTGTTTGATATTTAACTTTTGGAAGAATGGGAGAAGCTGGGCACAGACCAACAGAAAGGACAATAGTTGTCACATGTGGTGGAACCAAAGGGAATTGGGACATACAGTATGTGGATAAATATGTGTGTAAATGTGAAAAGCCTGTCAGCTTTCTAGACCAGAGTGCTGCATTTGACTTGTCTTTCATACTGTTGCTAAGTAACTAAAAAAATCGGAGTAATTATAACTCTAAGAAAACAAAATGAAATGAGAAAAGCTAAAATAGACTGTTATTTTCCATGAAAGTACAGGAGAAACTTTGATGGAACATTCGTTTAATCAGAGAGCTTATCTTACAGACAGACGATCTAGAGTAGCAGACACTGATGTTTAACTGCATTAGGCTTTGCTATCTACCAATGTGTTAAATATGAAATGTGAATAAATGATGTGTTATTGAATGACAACTGGAGAACTTTCCTTGTTGTCCGATGTAATTGTCCGGTTGGTTTTGAAAGCCTGAACAAAGCACTGTAAATTAACTTTCTTCTATTTAAATAAAATGAAAAAACTCCCTTAGAGAACAGACATGACACAGGACGGGCTCATTGTAATATGTCCATGACTTGATGTAAGCGTCCACCATATGCTTGCGTCAAGTTAGAAACCGTAGAATGAAATCATTTCACAGCTGGGGTGAGTCACGTGAGTGAACATACATCGCCCCATGTAGTGAACAATAAAGTAATATTCTTAATAAAAAAAAAAACACAACAAAATAAAAAACAACAACAACAAAACAAAACAAACAAACAAACAAACAAACAAAAAAACCGAATGCAAGCAGGTTACGGGACTACCGGCTGTCTTATTTGTGGTCGTCCGACAGCACACCTTTACGCATACTCGGTCGTTCCTTTTTTCTGCAAAGAACACCCACATTCGCACATTCAGCACCAGAGCGCTGTTCAGTGTTCACATGCGGAGAAAGCTGAGCAAGGGCATCATCCTGTCCCATTTCTGAAGCCCTGGAATCATTATTTGGCAGGGAGGCGCTGGAGATCACTCCGTCTGTCCGCGACTAGGCTGAAAGAACTCTTACGCACGGAACTGCGCATGCGAGATTGAGAGGAGACTGTGGATTTGACAGTTCTGTGCGGCTCACTATATTGCAAGGGACCCCCGCTCTATGCGAAGCTGCGCACTGTGCGCGCATACTCAGCACCTGTCTTCTCTGTGGCTGGGGATTCGGTGGGAGGGGTCAGTATTTGGCAGGGAGCGGCGGAGAGAAGCATTTCCTAGATACCGACAGCAACGCGTGCGTTCATTCTGGTTCATCACTGAAAGGCAAGCGAAAGGATTTTGGTATTTCAGCAAACAAGACAGGCTAAGAAGGCAGTGTCTCTGGAAATACGCTGAAAATATTAACTACCAGGCTTCTGTTGGAATACAAGAACTGACATTTGTAAAGGTAAGCAAACACTTGACTCGTTAGCCAGCGCTGCTGTCTTTCCCATGGCTTTCAGAAAGGCGAGGTTTATGATAAGGCTAACCCATCTCATCTGGTCCCTTAATTATTTTACCTGAAACTGAAATGAAATTAGCCTACCACTAGAAAGTGGAATGTCGTCATTTGTCTACGCACAAAAGAAGGCTTTCCCCGCACGTTTGTATTTTGCATCTCAGCACGGACCGTTATTCATGCCTAGCAATGTTAGCCAGAAAGCTACAATACTGAGGTTGTGGGCTAGAGATTTACACTGTCTTCCACCCGTACATAGCCTAGCGTTTATCATAGAGCTAGCCCGATAGCTAAGAGGCAATTGCCGCCCAGCATTGGCATGGTTGAATATCAAACGATAGGATACCTTGAAATTAACTCTCAGTTGTGGTACAATGATAGTTTACCTAAATATCCTATCAAGACTTGGATAAATTATCCATTTGAGTTTTTGTCTTCCAGTGTTGCCTATCAAATCACAGTCCCCTCCAATGTAGCAGCGGACCTCCTTTCATTGTCGGTGCGCCTCCCGTCATTTAGTCTCTCCGATGATGTCCCGTTATTCTTTGTCTTGCAGCATTAATTGACCTTTTCACATCAATAAGTCACCTCTCTTTGTGTTTGAAATTACTGTAGTGTGTGTTGGTTATTTTTAAACAGAAATAATTCGCTGTTGCTTGGAATTAGTCGCAATTGTGAATTCAAAGCCTGCATGAAGTAGGAAGGCTGTTGCCAATACTTCAACCGCTACTTTGTAGACTGCCTTGACAGTGGTTGAAACTGTAACAGATGCGCGTTATTGTTGCAAAGGTGTGTGCTACTTTCAGAAGGTGCTTTATGAATAATTGAACACTTACGATAGCCGACATAATTTCGCTAAGACGTACGCTGTTCAGCACGCTTGCATTTATGATGGAATGCCTGTACATTTGATATTAGTCAACAGCAGATTTGGCTCCAGGTTCGCGTTGAAGTTGACAAGATGATATTCGCTACAGGCGCATATCATCCGTAACAGCTATCAAAAGATATATTCAGGATATTACAATCAATTTCATAGATGTCTGGACACAATGCTTAAAGAACAGATTGTCTTACCCAGCCATCCAATGAATTCAAAAGTCTCCCCGAAGAATACCGATCGAAATACTGTGGCGAAGGCCGTTGGTGAACAAAACGACCCTGACAGTAAAAATCGCATTTCTTTCGAGACGTTGTGATGTAGCCTAGGTTATGTCCATTGTGTTATGGCAATGTTGGTATGGCAGTTTCAGTAATGTTTGATCTATGTAAGTACAACTAGGAGGACCAGCTGTGAGCAGCCTAATACAGTCCTACCGAAAAGCACTGGATAAATCTTGTTTCACATAGGCTAAATTTCACACATTTAGCTAAAGCAGGTAGACATTTATCTAGGCATTGTATTTGTGCATTGTAATGTAGCCCAGTGGAATGATAATGTCACGGCGAATTTGGTAACCCTACAGAAATCCCGGACTCCTACTCTTGCTGAGTACGGCCCCCAGTCTCCGACTCCGTGCTATTCAGAATAAGGAGGGGGAACTCACAAACACTCTAGCTTGCTGCAGGGCTGTGACTAAGAATGCCATTCATGACATGCTATTCCTGTAAGCTAACCTCAGTCTGGAATCTGACAGGCTGAGAGGGAGTACTGCGTGGCCAGATTTAGATCTTGAACTTTTGATTGGCATGGAGGCGTGCAGAGGGAGATCCGCAGGGCAACGCCAGGGTGCTGCTGCGACAGTGCTCTGTTTACCATAGGGCTAGAGGCACCTCAGACCAGCATGTGCAGCCCTGCAGGGCAGATCTCAGTATTTCACCAAACTTTGCTCTCCTCTGGTAGATTCTTGGATAAGTAATTTCGCATTTCCTTAGAAGCTTTTTGGAATATTTTTATGGCATTAGTCAGCCTATATTTTTTGGCCACCACTGCATACAATTTATGTACAGCATGGAATTTGTAACACCTAGTTACTCTTGTTTAATATGTAGAATGACATTGAGATTGCATGAAAATGTGCACATCCCCCCAGCCATAAGCAATTCACAAACCACAGCATGTACTGCAATGGTTGAGGTGTCTTTCGATGAGCACAGCATGAGGAAATTAGCTTTTTTGGGATTTGCTCGCTCAGAAATACTTTGGTCGTTGTCTGGGGCACAATGAGGCTCCCCCAGCTCTGCCATGTCCGGCTGCCCGGGGAGACCAGGGGCCCAGGCTGCACATCTGCTAAGCAAGCGGAGCGCCTCGGTGGATCCTGCCCCGCGTGTCCAGACGGAGAGGATCAGGGTCACAGCGGTCCCCCAGTGTGGCCACGGAGGGTCTCTCTCTCCTCTGCTGAAGGACGTGTGGTGTGCTAACGAGAGATCTTTGCTGGAATATGGAATAAGTCTGTGAAAAGTTAAATTTGACTAAGATCAATAACACGTGTCTCATTCTAGAGTCGTGTATTGATCCTACCTGAAGTTGTAGGGCTATTAGAGTTTTAGTAAGTCTGAAGCATTGCTCAGATCCATTCCTCACAAGGTCTGGATTCAGTTATGCTCAAGAACTTAGCGCGAGGGTATTCATAATGCTTTCTATGGAGACGATGACTGCATCCATAGATAAAAAGTAATTAGTCTATAACACTATATGACTTCTTCAATGGGGGTCTGAAGTATGACTCTCACACATGTACTGTAGTGCTTCACGTCTCCTTGAGACGGGGATGTGGTCTGCTGCTTTTATCATTTCACTGAGCACAGCTACACAGAGGAGAGAGAGAGAGAGAGAGAGAGAAAATGGAAGGGAAACAGAGAAAGAGAGAGATAGAGAGAGTGAAGGAGGAAGGTACAGATAGAGAAAGAGAGTAGTGGAGATCGAGTTAGAGAGAGAGAGAGGGCAAGGGGCCTCTTTTTCATTCTCTCTCCTGTCAGTCACTTTTGACAGGCCACACCCAGGAGAGCAGGCTCCAGACGCTGTGGCTAATTAACATGTACAGTTGCCAAGAAAGGAATCAATTTTATGAAGTCTACAACCGCTCCGAATGACTCTGTTAATATTTGAATTCCGGCTCCTGTTCCAATTAATCATATTGCATTGTGTTTCTCGATATGCTGGTTGATCACTTGATGTAAGTGATGATTAGAATTACGACCATGCTGGTTTCTCGTCGTACGCAAGCAGTTTCCCCACGACCAGCCGTCTAATTAAGGGGTGAAATTACCTTTGCCAAAGCCTTATGGTCTCAATTAAAGTTATGAGTAACGCAGTGCAGCGAGAATAAAATACAGTAAAATACCGAGGGGGCCCAGGGGAGGCAGGCCTGTGGTACCTGAGCAGGAACTCATCATTCTGCCGGCTTGATCACTGATGTCCCCTCAGTGGCCACCAGAGCTCTCCATTAGAGTCATTAAGAATACCTTTCATCACCTTTAGTTCAGTCACAACGCACGGCCCACACAGTGCCGGCCGTATGTGTGCTGGCAAACGCACAATGCGTTTTAGTGACTCAGACGTAAATACACTGACAAGCTAAAAGCGTCTTCACCTAACATCACCTAACCTGAAGCACCATCAGAGTGTTGATAATAGTCCTTGCAGGCCAGGGCACCCATCCAGGGGGGAATCTCTGCTCGGCTGATATCTCTCTGACTGGGCCACGCGGTTAAGCCTTTTCTTTTGTTCCTGGGTATTGATCTCTAATACGATGTGCCCATGGGTGCCAAGCCCCCTTGCCTCCTCCAAGTGACTCACACACTGTGTAATGGGACAGTAACAGCTGCCTGCAGCCCCCTCGGTTGTCTCTCACGCATACTTTACTCGGGCCCTTCTGTTCCATCTCCTTCCTTTGTTCCGCCAGGACTCTATTATCGGGGGCACCGCCACCACCACCATCACCACTCTAGCTGTTGTGTGTGTGCACTCTGCACTCTTCTATTGTCTACACATGCGATCAGTTGGGGATGTGCGAGACCCTCTAATGTACTGGAGCACATTTCCTTCCCTCTTCCTCGAGGCGTCCGTCTCCCCTTAATGTAGTTGCTTCTCTCTTACATAAAGCATTGAATAGAATCTGAAGTATTAATGGTGCATTAACTTGCATTATGAAAATGGACAGAGAGCCTTCTTTCCTCCCCTGCGGTGCCGTGACAGGCGCCGTCAGCGGAGTTCAGACTCGATGGCATCTTCTTTTCGGCTGCTGCGCTGATCGCCCCCCCTTTCCACGGAGCCAGACGGGCTGCCGGATTGTACGGGCATGAAATTGTTACACAATTCCGAATTTATGGGGAGATGGCGCTTGTCGTGATGTGTCGTGGCATGTCCTCTCAGAATTGTGTAGACAGCCCATCAGACGTCCCTGCTTGACAGCGGCTGACGCGCGTCGTCTGTTGTCGTTGTCCCGCTCCGTTTTTTCATCGGCGGCTTTTGTTTGTGCCCGTCATAGCTGCTCCTCATCTGGTCAGAAACTTTCTTGGGGAAGCTTCGCCCCCCCCGCGGCTCCCCCTGAAGCCCATCTAAGTTGAAGCGACAGCTGGAGCCGAGCCCAGATACCGGGCCCGAGATTCACCTGCAGGATATGGACACGCTGGTCAGGAGAGTTCAGAACGTCCGTCTCGGTGGACGCGCGTTTTTGCGCGGAATTGGGTTATGATGAAGCAGTTTCCCCAGCTGCCTTGGGTTGGCCCGTCAGAGCTGTCACACACAGCTGCCATCTCTCCTCCCAGAGTGCTGATACTGATTTTAACGAGGACAGAAAAGTGAAGTAGTGAGGGGTTGGTGCAAGTGGCTGCAGAGTCCATTGCCATGTTCAGGCCCAAGTTCCCCTTGGGACCTGGGTTCGAATCCGACCTGCGGCCATTTCCCAATCCCACCTCAACTTTCTCTACAACTTGCTTCCTGATTATATTGTCCTAACTAAATGAAGGCAAAAAAGCCCAAAAAATACACTTTAAAGAAGTGACGTAGTGCTCTTGAGTTCTGCAGGGGGACAGCAGTCGCAGAAATTCAGATAATGCCTGCCACTTGCATACATTTTAATGGATTCAGTTTCAAAAGCTCTGCAGTGAACCGAAAGGTTGGTCTTATGAACTGATAAGAACTGATGACTTTCATGACTTTTGAGTTTGAATTTTCAGTTGTGAGTCAGAGTAAACGTATGCAAGGACTGCACCATCATTGCCTGAAATAAAGACATATACAGTATGATTTGAAGCACACATACTTACCTACATATCACGTTTGCATCAATCTCAACACCCTTCTCTTTCCTGTTTCTTTCTCTTTCAAACACACACACACACACACACACACACACACACACACACACACACACACACACCCCATCTCTGTCAGACTCAGCCTTATGTTCCGCTCTCTCCCTCCAGCAGAAGGTATGCTAATAGTCCCTCATGCTGAGTGGGCCTGTGGGCTACCTCTCTTTCTCATGCACCCCGGGCCTCCAGACCTCGCTGTTGTTGTTTTGGAATCCCTGATACCCCCCCGCCCCCCATTTAGAGCATGGCACCCCCCTCCCTTTGTAGGTGGGTTCAGCTGGGACAGCTGTCCTCAATGTGGCCTGAAAAAAAGCTTTCTCTGCAAGCTGACCCCTTATTCCATGACCCTAAGATCCCAGCTCATTGTTGGTTTTTAACACACAAGTCTGTTTGTGTATGTGCATGTGCATGTGCGTGAATGTGTGTGTGTGTGTGTGTGTGTGTGTGTGTGTGTGTGTGTGTGTGTGTGTGTGTACACACTACACAGATGTGTGTTTTGGTGTGTGTATGTATTTCTGGGTGTGCCTATGTGTAAATGTGTCACATGTGCGTGTGTGCGTGTGTGTGTGTGTGTGTGTGTGGGGGGGGGGGGGTTGGGTCGTGTTGGGTCAGATCACATGTCAATGAGCTGCTGTTGTGTGGAGGCAGGCAGGGCCAGGGTCCTAGAGAGGTGCATGTGTCACAACCTGCCTGGTCAGCCTCTGCTGAATCAACGGCTCTGAAGGCTTTTATGCCTTGATTTCAACAGTACTTTTAATATTCTTTTACTTAGTCCATGGGCCAAAGACCCAAAATATAGCATACCGGTACCATCTGGGTGGGCAAATTCTAGTTGTGATTTTTTTATACCTACACATCCCTAGTTTATGTTTTGATGTGATAGACCTCTGAGATTGGTAGCTTTTTAGTGGTTATCACCTAATGAAGTACACCACCCTCTACAATAAATCGCATTTTAGACACCTGGTGCATATCCTGGTTGAACCCATGGTTAAGATACTTATCAGTGTTGCATAATATTGAGTGTGGTATCATATTAAAGAGTACATCCTAAGCTTTCATTCAAGCACATTGGTGGAGCCCTCTGATTAACACAGAGGTCACTGGAGCTCTTTGAGCCAACAAAAACACAACATTTTCAACCATTTCCGCCTAAACTATACACTTTCTTTATGCCCTGTGGCATCAGAGAATATTACAGACACAAAAGACAGAAACTAAAATACTCTCAGGACTCCAAGGATTCAGAAAATGTATGCTTTACCCATACTACTCCATTAAGGGATGTAATTTTAGGGCCAAACTAATAAGGATGACCAAAATAAGAAGCGGGGCCAAAATTCCGCACATGGAACTCCTCGGCCCCCTTCTGTTTCCTCCCCATATGTATCAATTTTGTATTTTGTATCATATAATATCACTTATGTCAACTGTCATATATTGTTGTGACCTCCACATCTTCCCTGTTTCAGGTACGTATCTGTCTATGTCTTATTTTGTAATCTTATATTCCAACACCACCCCAAGGACTTATGTGTGTATACACACTGTGGAAACATTTGTTGTAATATTATTATGAGTAGAAGAGGCCAATGAGTTGAAAAGAGCAAAATACACTGAAATAGCAGAGGAGGCAGCCCAGCAAGGTTGGAGTGCATGACTAAGGCCTATTGAAATCAGCGCACATGGTTTTGTGGCCAGATCTGCTATTGGCTTTCTTTCTGAATTGGGCATTTGTGGACGAAGTCTAAGGCAGGTGGTTACCATGTCCCTGGCAGCAGAACAAGCAAGTGAATGGTTGTGGGTTAGGAGGAGTTAGACTTTCTGGGGTGCAAGCTAAGGTAGCTAACTGTCTTATTTGTTTTGTATTTGTGACAGACTGTTAGGGTTAGGGTTTTCTAGGGTTATGGTTCAGTACGCATCAACGGGACGGACCAACCTAACCAGCCTAGACCAAGCCTAGGTTGGTTAAGAGTATTTGGATATTGGATATTGCAATGTGTTATTATGGTGGCAGCATGGAGGGGAGTGTCTCCAGGATGCTGATTTCACTGTTAAGCCTTCATGAGGTGTTGTGGGCCTAACTTAATGAAACATCGGTGAATGAGGGCAGGGTGCCCACTTGATAACCCTAATGACATGCTGCATACTGTATACTGTTGTTCGATTGGCCATTCGTCAGCAGTATACTGGTGTGTTTGTGACCGTTGGCAGATTGGTGGTTAGCTTGCTCCTTTAAGTTCATTTGGGCAGAGGCTTCTTAATATATTTTACCTTGGATTTTGGCACAAGGGATTATAAGTATTAATGTAATTATGGTGTGTCATGAGACTGTGACCAACTAACATGTTTTTTAATATTTCATGATTTGACGTGAAACTGCTATTGAGCTAACTAGCCTGCTTAGAAAAGTGAGAAAAAACATGGGCCTATAGCCTACCTAACCTATTTCATAACATCTAAAAAAAACACAAAGGCCTACCATAAAGTAATTGATATATTTCATGTTCCAATCAATGTAATATTGACCGTAAAGTGTTGTTTAGGAAAGGAAAATATGACATTTGTGTTCATGGCTCCGTCACAAAAAGATAATATTTGAATGAGCAATAATGGACAGATAGTTTGGCATCATCTATACATCACCAAGGGACAGAAGTTATCCTCTGATCTTCATATTTAGAGTTGCCCAAAGTTTTTGCTGAGCGCGCACCTGTTTGCTCTATGACTGATGGCAGTGCCCGAGATCAGATGACAATACTTGGATAATGACAATTTGGATAATGTAGGCAGAAATATAAAGATAGATAGCCTAAAGGTAGGCCTATATCAAACTATAAAGGGCAATGTTTAGGGCACTGCAAAACAAATGCAAAGATATAATAGCTTGAACCCCGATGTGCAGAAGGAATGAAGAATGACCGGCCAACTACTTCTATACTATACTTCACTTTGCAAAAACATAGCCTAAACATAGCCTATCCCAAAAGAGACGTTAGGCCTACATGACATATCATGCTTATAATTTAGTACGCTTTAGGCTACATCAGCAATATATGACCCTGGGTCATATTGGAAACGTACTATATCTTAACGTAGGCCTAGAGGTCTTTCCTTCATAAGGTAGCCTACTATTTTCTATTAAGTAAATCTACCAAATGTATCACACATTGCATACCACATTACTGCAAGCAGAAGAAATGACAATGGACATGGATGCATAGAATCTCATTCCAGAATGTGCTGCTTGGAAAATCATAATTAGAAACTATTGGAAATGACAGCGCATAAATGTAAGCTAGTTAATATCAGATGGCATAGGCTAGGCCTACACATGTTTTTTTTTGTGTACACGTTTGTTTTTTCTGAATCACACATACGATAATTCCAGAGATGATCTACAATCAAATGAAGGGTGATTTCTACTTAACATTTTTATTAATGAGGCCCCTGGCGCAGAGGTCAGTTGCATCTGAGGGTTTAGCAGCATCAGGAGTAGGGGTGTCACAATACCAAAAAATCAGTAGTCGGTGCCAATACCAGTAAAATTACACGATTCTCGATGCCAAATTCGATACTATCGTTAAAAAAAAGGATTTTCGAAAATCCCATGTACTTAATGAATTTCTTTATTGAAATATTTGCAGAATACTGAAATATAATTTCTATAACATACAGAGCATAACAGAATACAGTATCCAATTGTGAGCATATCACATAGGCTTACACATAATTAATGAAATCACTTTTCTAATGGATTGTATAAAAACCAATGACTTGCATTGCCTTTTTATCGCTCTGCTTTCATATAATGTGAATGATTTGAAACACACACACATTCTGTAACTACTTATACATTCTATATGAAATTTCTGATCTTCATTAACAGCAAACTTTATGCAGATTATAGCCTACTATTCATATTACAACTCCACCTCTTAAATTCAGCTGTCTGGTTGAAGCCTCAACATTTTGTAAACAAAGTAGCAGGCTAAGCTTATCATACTCTACTGGTTGGACTGTTCAGTTTCCCCACATGTGTTTAAGTTTCAAGGTAAGCTGCTTTTACTCCTTGGGACAGAACCAGAAGTCTTGCAGTTGAAAAACATTGGTATTGAGATGGTCAGTCAACTTGAATGCAAGAGTTTTAATCAAATTTCTGCAGCATAGACTAGCTAATGATGCTAACCGGATTTTAAACAGCAAATTAGCTAGTCGTCTTCTGTGCGTCATTGCGTTCACGATTGTGAAAGTTTTATTTGGATTACTGTAAATGTGCATGTCGTGGGCGGGTGTCCATTGAGCACGCACGAGAGCGGGCCAAGGAGAACAAGTTTACTTCTACTGTTTGGTAAAGTTGCACGTATAATCTACAAAAGTTGCGGAAGGACTATATGCTTCCACCAGGGCAGCGTCAGGTGCATCAGTAGGCTATGACCATGCTTCCAGGAATGATCTGGTTGGTTTCAGGTTGGTTTTCATGGAGACGGACGCTGTGTGTGCGTGTGTGTTTGCATATGTGTGTGCATGAGAGACAGAAGCGTGAGTGACAGAGAGGGAGAGCAGGGAAAGGAAATTCAGCTCAACGAATGTTGTGTGTTTTTCAATATCGTTAAAAAATAGATAAATAAATAAAAAAGTAACGAAACGCAATATGTGGCGGCCGGTGCTGAATCTGTGGTGCATCGCCACAAATTAGTCCATGTGTGGGAAACACTGTATTGCCCCCATCAGTTCCGGAAGAGTCGCAGCACCGATGCTTATGCTGGCGTCGGTGCTTACGGTGCTTCAAAAAAATAGGCATCGTCGGTGTTTTTTCATTTTAGAATCGAGAGGTATCGCAAGTATCGGTTCTCGTGACATCCCTAATCAGGAGGGTGAAGAAGATGGTTGATGGAGAAGAGCAATTTGGGGTGGTTTTGATGGTTATTGATGAGTGTGGAGTAATATCTTGTTTTTGCCTGAGAGAGGGCTTCTTTGTAGTTTGTGACGTGTTCTTTAAATGTTTCACGATGGACAGTGAGGTTGGATCTTCTGTATCGTCTCTCGAGCCTACACCCTGTGGTCTTCATCCTGCGGTACTCAAGGATGAACCAGGGGAAAGGACCAGAGAAAGACACTAACATGTGGTGAGAGGTGCTACAAAGTCCTGAGAGAGAGGGCATGGTTGTAGTGTTCAACTAAGGGTAAGGGTGGTGGGTCACGAGATGAGTCGCTATGGAGTCAGATAGCGTCGAAGTAGATTAGGGGCTGTGTGGACCCAGACAACGTGAAGTGAACACATTCAAAGGAGGTCATATTAACTTTGACCAGGATGTGAGCACGATGCATAACATTAAGCCCGCCACCATGGCCAAGGCTGTGAGGCTTCAGGATATAGCCATAACCTGGGGAGTGGCTTGGTTGAGAGTTATGAACTCTGTGTGTTTCTCCTGTGAGAGTTATGGGCAGCTCCAGTCTCCTGGGCTCTGCCCTAACAGGATTCTCACCACTCAGCTGCCGGCTCACCTTAGTGTTGCCTATCCGCCTTCTCTCCACTCGATGCCGACCGAGTAAAAAAACTGGTCACCTCAGCCAAGACCTCAACAGCAGCCTTGAACTAATGTCCACCACCCTGATCAAGACCTGTCTTCCCATGCTTAAATGCATCTCTGGTGTGGTACCATCCAGCTTCATCACCTTTCTGAGCTCATCGGCCTTAGTGGCACAGCACTGTCCTGGTTCCAGTCCTACTTCACAGACCGGAAACAATTTATCACTCTCAATGGCTCCAACTCTGTACCCGCTACTCCTAGGTCATATTATCCGTAACCATGAACTCAGCTTCCACTGCTATACCGATGACACTTTATATCAGCACAAACTCCTCATGCCAGCTCCCACCCACAGAACTTGTAAACTGCCTGCAGGAACTCAAATCATGGATGACCACAAACTTACTCAAACTCAACAGTAATAGGACAGAGCTCATGGTGGCAGACCCTGCACCACTGCTCAGGAAAGTTGGAGACGTTGTGGAACGTTGGAGACGTTGTGGAAGGCTGATCCATTTCCCCATCTCCTGAGGCGTCATCCTTCCAGTCCCACATCAACATCACCAAGTCCGCCTTCTACCACCTCAGAAACATCTCACAACTTTGGCCTTCACTCACACATTCAGTAACACCCATCCATGCCTTAATCACCTCCTGTCTGGACTACTGCAATGGTATTCTGACTGGACTGCCCACCAAGGCCCTTAGCAGACTCTGAGTATGTCCATAACTCAGCTGCCAGGGTGTGTGGCAGTATGGTTTGTTTGGGTGTACTGTGTTTGGTTTTCATCAAACATAGCACCTGCTGGAGTTCAGTGCAAAAAGTTCAATCTTAGTCTCATCTGCCATAAAGCCTTTTTCTACATGGTAGCAGAATATTCCAGTGTACTGTATATTGCACTAATCTCCAAGCGCTATGTTTGGCGAAAACCAAACGCAGTACACCGCCCAAAACACACCATACCTACTGTGAAGCATGGTGGGGGCAACATTATGCTGTGGGGATGTTTCTCTTCAGCGGTTCTGGGCAATTGGTCAAGATAAAAGGGAAAATGGATGCTGTCAAGTACAACCAAATTCTTGAGGAAAACCTGTGTCCCTCTGCTAGACAACTGAAGATGGGCAGGTCATTCACCTTCCAACACAACAATGATCCTAAACATACTGCCAAAATAACAAAGCAGTGGCTTAAGGATGGGAAGTTGAATGTCCTTGATTGGCCAAGTCAGAGCCCTGACTTAAATCCTGTAGAAAATCTGTGGATTGACTTGAAGACAGCAGTCCATCGCCATTCCCCACAGAATTTGACTGAATTTGAGCAATTCTGCAAGGAAGATTGGGCAAATATTCCCCAATCTAGGGGTGCAAAGCTAATAGAGACATATCTAAACAGATTGATGGCTGTAATCAAAGTAAAAGGAAGCTCAACCCTGTTACTTTAGTTTTTCAATTTTTTTAAATTAATTTTCAGAACTGTTGCCTTTTTTCATTATTTTGATGTTTGATGCTAAATTTGTAAATAAAAATGGGCTTTGATTTCAGGCTGTAAGACAAATAAAGTAACTATTTAAAAGGGGTATGATGATTTTCTAAAGGCATTGTATGTACTGTAGCACCTACTGTACATGTATGTACACCGAACTTTCCAGTTATACACACATACAGATATTTACAGAGGAATTTGTTAGTTAATCATTCCTGGCCTGATTTATGGGACATTTTAATAATAAAAATAATTAAAAAAAAATTACTATGGACAGTATATTGTGATTTCCTAGGTAATGAAAGCAGATATCCTGAAATCCCCCTGTAATTTTAATCTTGTTTGTAAACAAAATGATTGTCTGCCTAACTTTATCATACTGTATGTTCAAATCTATCTACCGGAAATATATGCAAAATCATGCATAGGCCTATTTAATGAGGCAACTCCTCATTTGCATAATTAAACATACAATTTTTAAAAACTTGCAATACTTTTTTTCATACTTGTGTAAGTAATCAACTGAGGAAGTTTCATGGTGATATCTATTATTTTAAAATTCTACCCTGTTCACCTGTAGTGTCTCACTTTAAATCCCGAATATGGGGGAATGTGGTAAAAGAAAACTAGCAAACAGGTGGGGAAATGCACTGTATGTTGTCACAGAGAAGAATTGTGACATTCATGAAGAATCACAACTCTTCTACTGGCCATGAAAAGATTGTGAAGGAGAGGAAACAGAAGGGGGCCAAGGCGTTCCATGTGCGGAATTTTGGCCCCGCTTCTTATTTTGGTCATCCTTATTAGTTTGGCCCTAAAATTACATCCCTTAATGGAGTAGTATGGGTAAAGCATACATTTTCTGAATCCTTGGAGTCCTGAGAGTATTTTAGTTTCTGTCTTTTGTGTCTGTAATATTCTCTGATGCCACAGGGCATAAAGAAAGTGTATAGTTTAGGCGGAAATGGTTGAAAATGTTGTGTTTTTGTTGGCTCAAAGAGCTCCAGTGACCTCTGTGTTAATCAGAGGGCTCCACCAATGTGCTTGAATGAAAGCTTAGGATGTACTCTTTAAAATGATACCACACTCAATATTATGCAACACTGATAAGTATCTTAACCATGGGTTCAACCAGGATATGCACCAGGTGTCTAAAATGCGATTTATTGTAGAGGGTGGTGTACTTTATTAGGTGATAACCACTAAAAAGCTACCAATCTCAGAGGTCTATCACATCAAAACATAAACTAGGGATGTGTAGGTATAAAAAAATCACAACTAGAATTTGCCCACCCAGATGGTACCGGTAGCCGGTCTGGCCCATGGACTAACTTGTGTCTGTCCCAAAAGCAATTTTAATCGAGACGTTTTATGGAATGGAAAATGAGTTGTTTGCTTTGACATTAAATGCCGATAACGTGTAGCTTTTAAACCAGGTTTGATAGGATTTATGAAGGTACAAATGTGTGTTTTGGGCATGTTTAATTGCTAGGCAATTTTTCTATACTTATTGGTATAATTGCTACAATCGCCTCCCATTAACATGACACCAATCGGCAGGGCTCTCATATTGAGTTTCATTTCCTGAACTTCACCCGTTTATCCATCATGTTCTGTGGACAATTGGCAACACAATCGGAGAGCCGTGATTGCATGAGCAAGCTGGATCCAGTTCAGTGTTAATCTTTTAAACACAGCTTGACGTGTGTGTAATTTCATGCTCTTCATTTCAGGCCAAAGGCTCAAGGTCTAATTTGCTCCTCATTCACTGGGATTGATGGGCCCCGCTCAGTCATTCAATGCCTTTGTTTAAGTTGTTTCATTTCTATAGAGAAGAAATGACTCTCTCTCTCTCTCTCTCTATCGGGGGAGAGAAGCTTCTCAGGTCATCTAGGGCTCCTCATTCTGCCCCTGCATGTGTCCAAAACAGAGGCTGAGGACATGCTCAGGAGGGGTTGAGAGAGGAGGGGATGAGTGCTGCTGTGCCTGTTCTACACTACACTGCACTACACTCTCCTACCAAGTGTGGTTGTCATGTGGTGGCTAGGTGGAGTCAGGGTGAAGTCAGCAGCACAGCACAGCACAGCACATATTTTTTTGCACTCTCTTGAAGAAGAGCCCCCGCCCCCCTCCAGCCCAACCCTCCCGCCCCTCTTATAAAGAATATGTGCGCTCTGAGCCGGGAGGGTGTCAGAAGTGCTGTGATGGGCCCTTTTTATAGTCGTGTCTTAAAAATGAATCATCTGCCATTGGGGCACGGCGGTAGGGAGAGATGGCAGCGGCATCTGCTGATGCTCCGCCGCGTCTCATCCTGCCCCCAAACAGCTCTCTGCTTCTTTTTTATTTAAAAGACGGAATTGGTTGGGTGCTGGGGAGAACAGCCCCGCTGACATTTTGTTTTTTCCGAAACGGGCGTTGCGGGGGACTACCGGGTAGCAAGCCCCCAGAATCTCACTTCAAAGAGAATTCACTTTCTGTTGCAAGCCTGCAATGCTATGAGGTTATGCAGGTTGGTATTCAATAATGGTGCTTCAAGGTTGTATTGGCTTTTAATTTTGGTTATATTCCTGTAGCTTAGCCTTTGAAAGCAGGCCTCTGCAGAATGGAGAGAATGTTTCTCCTTTTTACACGGCAACAAAGATAGAAGCATTCTTAGGAATACGTGAAACATATACATACGTGGAGCCACGTTGTGTGTCCAGGTCTGGTTTCTTGACAGGTTAGTAGACATAGCCTTGGACAGAGAACTAGTTGTGTGAAGTGGTCCAAAGTCTTGCCGCAAAAGTTATGACTTTCCTGAGGAGAGTGTCTGTTTTTGTCATGTTTTCCAAAGAATCGTAACTCCTCCTGAACGCCCACTGGCGACGACATTCATGTCTATGGATTTGATGCTCAAGAGATAAAACAATTTTCTACAATTCTCCTGTCATGGCAGAAAGGGGGAGCTAGTTACTACTAGCTAGCTACATTAGTTTGTTTGTTCGTTAGCATTCCCACTGTAACTAGTGTAGACCTCATTCATTCCTCCTTCAGATCAAAAATCACACACCTAGTTGCTGGTGCAGCTTTTCAGTCAGCCATGAAATGGCACAAACAGGCATGAGGGGTTTCCTGCAAGAGATGGAAGAGCCATAAAAAAATATATATAATATATATATAATATTCCTATTCGCCCAACCCCCAATGAGAAGCTGGCATCCTGATTAGATCAGATGAGATCTGATTCACATGTTGGGTGGAACTGGAGAAGGGGTGTGAACCGTGTGATGATGCAACACAGCAGCGCAGGCCTCCTGGAGTTCCAGCATGCTCGCCTGCAGCCCCTCCCACCTGTTTCATCAGCCTCCCTTTGTCTGAGCGCTCCTCCACTGGCCACCCTTAATCATGCTCTGAGAGACACAATGCACTTCACATTCACTTGCACAGAGACCTCATGTCCTAAATACATTTTATTTTTGACTTGCATGCATGTGTGTGTATGTGTGTGTGTGTGTGTGTGTGTGTGTGTGTGTGTGTGTGTGTGTGTGTGTGTGTGTGTGTGATATGTCAATATGATTAATTACTGTGCTGTAACACCATAATTTCCCTTTGGGAATGAATCTATCCATCTATCTGAATCCATCTATCTATCTGAGCTGCTCGTCACCGCCTGTGGTGAGGACACAACAGGGCCAGAGCATCAAGGGATGGGCTAACCGCGTGCTGTCACACACAATAACATTGTACTTCAGAGGGGAGCTGTGTGTGTGTGTGTGTGTGTGTGTGTGTGTGTGTGTGTGTGTGTGTGTGTGTGTGTGTGTGTGTGTGTGTGTGTGTGTTTATGGAAGCGTTTGCAGCATTTCTTCCACCTGGTTCCCTCCAGAGCTGGCATTGTAGTTATGACTCAGGTGTTGTCCTCAGGTGTTCTAAATGAACAGTGTTTGCATCATGATCTTGCTATATTCAAGGAGGCATCTCAGAAGTCGGACGTTGGACCTCAGTTCCAAATTTAAAGTCAGGGTAGATCAACTTACTCAACTTGATCAAGTTTAGAAGTAGGAATTCCAACAGTGAGTATTGTTCCATTGTACAGCCGGAAGTCAGATTTCCAGGGTATGTCTGGAAAGAAATTGGGAGATTCCAACTAGGAAATATCCATCTTCCGAATAGTCTTGAACGCAACATTCTCCCGCATCAGTGGAGGAAGGAAAGAGAGGAAAGCCAGGAGCACGCATGCACACACTTGAATTCTTTATTTGAACCCACCAATCACCTCTCTCGCAAATATTTCCAGAGGTGAAATTCATACAAACACACACACACACACACACACACACACACACTGCACATACACTCCCACATACATACTTGCACACATGCATGCACCCACAAATAGTGCAGCAGAAGCTGAGCAGCTAATTGGCTCTGAGCTCACATTCAGCTCACAGTCATGTGCACATCAGTAAGGGTATGTGTGGGTGTCTTCAATGCTCTATAAGGTCTGTACATTCTCAAGCCACTGCAATATATGCGTGTTTATTATACGGCTCTTCACAATGCAAGTAGAACGCCCCATTGACTTGAATGGGATTTCCCAACGTTCTACCGGTCATTATTTCTTGATAGAGGACCTCTGAAAAAAATAATGACCGCTGTCAATGGCAACAGTCACGTTCTATCTGTGTGGCGAACTATTTATTTTGTTAGCGGAAGCCACGAAACGGTAGCTAAGTCATTGCTAAAGACACATTGTGGTACGTTTCTTCTCGTTTTGGCAAGTAGACGTATAATAAGCAGGATAATGTATAGAACACCGGTCATTATCGGAAAATAATTCCCTTCAGGACGAAGCAAAACCCCTCCGCTGCGCGTCGGGGTTCAGTTCATCCTGTCGGGAATTATTTTCCGATAATGACCGGCGTTCTATACATTATCCCTTACGTATGTTTGTGAGTGTTTGTGTGAGTGTGTGAGAGAGAGAAGTAATGGAAAAAGTCTCTGTACACATGTACAGTGTGTGTGTGTGTGTGTGAGAGAGAGAGAGGTATAGAGTGTATTGGTGTATGTGTGTGTAATGTGTTTGAGAGCGCATGAATGTGTTTAATGTGTGTGTGAGTGTGTGTGTGTGTGTGTGTGTGTGTGTGTGTGTAATGTGTTTGAAAGCGTGTGAATGTGTCTAATATGTGTGTGTTGTGAGGAAGCGGCTCGGTGCGTCTCCTCCGCGTGACCGGGCGTGTGTGTGTGTGTGTGTGTGTGTGTGTGTGTGAGCGCTGATAGCACAGTGCCGACATGCCTACTGCGCGGCTCAGCCTCAGACTGCCGTCTCTGCTTCCCTGACCTGCCCCTCTCCTCTACCTCCTCTCCCTGCTGCTACCGCTCCACACTTCAGAGAGAGAGAGGGTGGGAGAGAGAGAGAGAGAGAGGGGGATACAGAGAATATGAAAAAGAGAAAATTATGGGTAGAGAGGAAGAGAGGAAGAAGAAAATGAGGGAGAGAGAGGGAGAGAGAGGGGTACACAGAGAATAAGAGGGAGAGAAAGTGAAGATAGTAGGAGAGTGGGACCCAGAGCAAGAGAGAAAAGAGAGAGAGAGTGGGAGAGAGAGGGAAAGAGAGAGAATGAGAGAGAGACAGAGAGAGAGGGGAAATGTCAGAGAGAGAGAGAGAGAGTGGGAGAGAGGGAAATGAGAGAGAGAGAAAGAGAGAGTGAGAGAGAGGGAGAGAGTGAATTGAGAGAGACAGAGAGAGAGAGAAATGAGAGAGAGAGAAAGAGAGAGTGGGAGAGAGGGAAATGAGAGAGAGAGAGAAAGAGAGAGAGTGGGAGAGAGAGAGAGAGAGAGCAAATTGAGAGAGAGACAGAGAGAGGGAGAGAAATGAGAGAGAGAGACAAAGAGAGAGTGCGAGAGAGGGAAATGAGAGAGAGAATCAGTGTGATAGAGAGATGGAGAAGCGAGAGGCAGACCTGTGTGCTCCACGGCCTATTAGAGATGCTCAGAGCCTCACCCACCCAGGTGGCCCCGAGGCCGTGAAGAAGATACTGCGCCGCAACAGGGGCAGCCCTGGGCATGAAGCACTGGCATCGCTTAACCTCCGGATGATTAGCCCTCACGTGACTCAGGCCAAGATTCAGATCAGCCAGAACACAGACAAAACCAGTGACATGATATTTCCCACTGAGGCGGGTCATCACCTGCAGCAGGATAATTAGATTGTGCTGACATTTGCATCGCAGCCCCGTCTGTGTTGCTCGCCTGCACTAATGTTTACAAGTTTACAGAGAGAGAGAGAGACAACAGAGAGAGAGATGCACTGAGGCAAATGTTTGAAAGAGAGAAAGAGAAAGAGAAGCAGAGTAAGAGAGGCAGAGCGAGAGAGAGATGTGCAGAGGCAAATGTATTAGAGAGAGAGAGAGAGACAGAGACTGAGAGAGAGAGTGAGAGAGACAGAGAGAGAGAGACTCAATTAATCTAATCTGATAGGTAAACTGGCACAGAAGGGGCCACTGTGTGTGGCAGATTGAAATCACTGATGAAAATCCATTGCAGATGCCAGGTGCCCGAGCAGGGGAGTGGAGCCTGCTAAAACACGCCGCGCGGCGCCAAAGACACGAGGACGAGCAGGCTCACTCGGCTACTCAATACAGACGCCGCACGAGGTGCAGCACACAGCTTCCGCTGGAGCCCAGGCACTCTGTTCACTACGCACATTTAATCCTCACAAGAGCTGAGAGGAGGGGATGGTGTTTTTCTTGTGCAAGGATGGGTCGCGTGGTCTAGGTGTGCACCAATCCATCGCTGCGGTTGCATATTAGCAGTAAACAGACTCAAATGCTGGGATTGGGTATTGTGGCCTCAGGCATAGCATAGATGACACTGGGGTCAATTGGGCCAGTGCTCAACCCAATATTTGTTCTATGGGCTGGAAAGAAGGGAGCTATTAACACGGTCAGCAGTTTGTAGAGATAGCAGCTATCTACCGCAGCTCTGCAGCTCTGGGTTCCGTCCTAGTGAGTGTTAATTGCTAATAAAACACTGGCGTGGATCAGTACTCTGACTCAGCTGATACCCAGAGTCCAGGTAGCAATTTGGTTTTTGGGAGCGTAACTCTGATCAGTGCGTCCCCAACAGTCAGATCGCTGTCATCAGCAAGAAGGGATGTGTTGCCTACAAAACAAAAGTTAATGAGCTGCAAAAACGGGAGAATGATATGAGCGTAAAAATTAGCTTTAGGGCTGGCCAAAAAATCAATTGAAATCGAAAATGATTTTCTTTTTTTTTTTAAATCAAAATCAATCTGTTTGTCTGAAAATCGAATTCCATCACTGAAAAATGATCTGGCATAGGCTACTGTATGTCCAGTGTCTTCTTATCCAGCTGCTGATGGGCAGCAAAAATAAGCAGGATCTGATGTCGGAAGTGATGGCGTTCATTAGTGGGGTCATCCATAAGCATGGAGGCTTAGGCCTAATGCAACAGTAGGTCTGATATCTGCATATCCCCCCATCCAACATGTCTGTTACTTCTAAAGGATTATTAGGTTTTTAAGTCCTAACTTGATTATTACCAGCCATAATGTGTTTTGAACCATTTTTTTTTTCAATTTGTAGTTCGTAGGGGGGAATAATTGTAAAATGGGTTTTATGTGAAAAAGATGAAATTTGTTGTCAGGCCATATTGCCCAGCCCTATTTAGCTGTGTAAAATGCTAGTTAACGTCTGGAGTGTAGTCTTGGTTGACTAGTTTTGTTTACTCATGGCGATAGTTTATATGAGCGGAAAATGCTTTTAGCCTTCTCCCCTTTGAATGGTGGAATAGACACGCCCATTCCGGTTCTCTGAACCAAGGTGCCACGTTCCGAACCGTTTTTTGTTTGGTCGAAATGCTCCGAACGGTTCACATGTTGGTGAACGGGAACGGAGAAAAGGCTATGAGAGGAACAGAAGAATACGCCTGTCAGAAGAACAGAATCACAGACCGTGAGGGGAACAGTAGAACGGGCCTATGAGCGGCCAGATCGGGAGGTTGAAGTGGGCTGAAGGTGGCCACAAGTCAGAGAGGACAGATCCTCTGGTAGCGTGCAAGTGGACCTCCTCTCCATCAGAGCAAAGACATACTCCAGGGATGTGACATGTTACACTCACTTCATGTATCAATCATAATCCAGTTATCTACTGCTCAGTGTGTTAGGCAGTTTGTATTTCTCTCTGTATCACCCCCCCCCCCACCCCCATGCCATCCAGCAGGCATCTCACCCATCATGACCTTATTTCAGAGTGCTGGATGCTTATCAAAGTATTAACCTCAATTTGTGGCCCAAGTTAATCCTCATAAACAGGGCCAGAGAGGGGAGAGAGGGAGGGAGAGAAATGAGGAGGGAAACACAGATCAGTGTGTGTGTGTGTGCGTGTGCGTGTGCGTGTGCGTGTGCGTGTGCGTGTGCGTGTGCGTGTGTGTGTGCGTGTGCGTGCGTGCGTGCGTGCGTGCGTGTGTGTGTGTGTGTGTGTGTGTGTCATTGAGCCTAGCGGATCCAGGGGATGGTTTGACTGTGTGGGGGTGAGTATGTGATGGACAGTATCCGCTGCGGCACTGCCCACTGCCTGGGCAAGTCACCATGGAGATCAGCCACTGCTCTCCTCAGCACCAATGCACTCTAATGACTGGGCTGGATAGATGTGTGAGTGTGAGTGTGAGTGTGAGTGTGTGTGTGTGTGTGTGTGTGTGTGTGTGTGTGTGTGTGTGTGTGTGTGTGTGTGTGTGTGTGTGTGTGTGTGTGTGTGTGTGTGTGTGTGTGTGTGTGTGT
>NC_084995.1:20535371-20545371 GCF_963854185.1 Sardina pilchardus | reverse complement strand
AGATGGAGAGGGAGAGAGGGAGACTCTGCGGGCATAGGCAGTGCCCATTTAAGACTCTTCCTAGAGACAAATTTAGCCTGCATTATCACCCTTGCTTTAATCACGGGAGCTGCGTGGCACAAAAACAACATAATTATCGCCCCGTTTCCAATCCCGAGGAGAAGTGACGTGCGTTCACCGACAATGGGTCCTCATCATGACACAATGATACCGAGGAAGCCACTATCATCCAGCACATCCGGCCGAGTGGAGAGAGAAGAATGGGGGAGCAAGGACACAAGCAGAGATGGGGAAGATTCCATTTGTTGAACAGTGCAGAAACAGATAGACAGGAGACAGGACACAGGAGGCTGCATCAGCAAAACAGTCGTCCGCGGTAACAAGAGACCGGGGGGGTGACGGACGGCCCAGACAGGGAGCTTCCTCGTATTCTCTCCCCGACATTTTTAAAAATGTCGAATGGCTCGGAGAGATAGCGTTCTGCTAGACTGACAAAACGGCTTGACAATCGCGCGCGGGGGCATGTTTACGACACACACACACCGCGGCGCGTCGGCGGATCGCGGTGACGTGCTGCCATTTGCGTCTCCTCGAGTCAGCGAAGCGCGCGGTGGTGGTGGTGGTGGTGGTGCGTTGCGGCGTGGCGCGGCAGATGTCTGGCTGGTACTGAGCGCGCCCGCACTAAGTCAGTTAAATGACACCGTGCCCCCGAGTCAAGTGCATTTAAGTCCCCGGCGTAATGAACTGGCTGCAGCTGTAAACATATATCATCACAGAGACGCTCGTTCCCTGCAAATGTCACCAAATGTCAAGAAATGTCAGAGAGAGGGGAGTCAGATTGATCAGCGGCAGGTTGGCCATTTTCACGGTGGCGGCGTGTCATTTCCTCCCGGGGGCTTCCTGTGTCACGGCCCATAAAGCACGCGGTGGAGCAGATGGCGGTAACAGGGGAGGTTGGTGGTGTGGGGGTGATGGAGGGGTGTTGGGGAGGGGGCAGGCGAGATGATGCACCAGCACCACCATAGAGCAGGTAGAGGAGGAACACTTCCTCCTCAGCATGGCCGTCTACTTTAATGCACCAGTCTGGGTCTCATTGAGCCACACAAGAACCCCCACCAGGGATGACGTTTATGGGAAAGTGTTGGGGTGGGGTGGCGGGGGGAGATCCAGGTGAGTGTTTACTAGTGCCAGTGGCTGTCACCTCACCTGTTTGTGATCATCTGAGCAAACAGTCCTTGAGCAGAGTCCTGTATCAGGATGTGTCTATCAGGGAAAACTGTGCTGATTATGAAGCAGCCGCTCCAAATGACTTGCCTTTAAAAGGCTGGTGCTAGCATAGCCCACCATTACAGTGGTAAAGAGACCCTGACAACCTCAAATGTATACAATATTTTTGGTACCAAATGAAATGGTGTTTACAACGGAAGTTCGGGAGGAGCATGACGGAATTTGCCACACCTCCTTCTTCAATCAGTCAGGTTACTGTTAAGTTTCAGCAACGGCGTTACTCCGCTCGCATACCCACCACCTCCCCTTACGCCTCCCGTCTTCCATCGGTAAAGAATAAAGGCATGCATGGTGGAATCCTGCCCAACTCCTGCCTGCGGAGTCGACTCCGACACGATTCCGTGAAGCACTTCAGGACCCTGGCCAGAGACTTCGCCAAACATGCTCTTCTATTATGCTTTTATGTCTTGTGGAGGAATGTGAACTAGTGAAATAGAGTAAGCGTCAATTAATAGTTGCAAACCTGTAGCACAGCAGACATTGAAGTGTCTTGGGGACATAGGGACGTGTAAGGATACATGTAGCAAGGACAGCAGTGTTTGGAAGTGCATACAGTAGAGAAGGACATTACACAGGAAGATAGTTGAGTGCAAGCCGGTTTTTATTTTGCTATAGACACAGTCCAACAGTGCATTATGTACCAGAACATTGGTGAATGAATCCTGTAGGAACACTTAACCTTGGTCAATTATCACTGAGCTTTTCTTGCTTTATACTGCTCGCCCAGCTCTTCCTATTACAGCCCACTAGCTGTCTAATAGCTATGAGCGTTGGGAACATATCTCACTATAGACCGAACCATCAGTGGGTTTGTGTGTATGTGTGTGTGTGTGTGTGTGTGTTTATCAGTGGGAGGGGGAAAAATAAGTACTGATAAGCCCTCTTGGTCTTCTGAATAAGTGAGTGCTCCATCTACTCTCTCATTGATCTCTCCTCTTAGTGGGTGCAGCTGGGATCTTAAAAGCCAGCAGCTGCAGCAGTAGCAACAGCAGCAGCAGCGTACAGTATCTGACTGTGTGTGTGTGTGTGTGTGTGTGTGTGTGTGTGTGTGTGTGTGTGTGTGTGTGTGTGTGTGTGTGTGTGTGTGTGTGTGTGTGTGTGTGTGTGTGTGTGTGTGTGTGTGAGAGAGAGTGTGTGTGTGTGAGGGAGGCATGGGGTGGGGTGCCGCTCCGCTCCGCTCTGCCCGAGTCCCGCGAGTACGCCTCGTGTTTGTGTGAAGAGCCTCCACTTTGCTATCGTGGTGGTTCCTTTGTGCCTTTATCTGCTCCTGCGGCACCTGGTCTTTGTAGCTGTCATCACAGCTCGCGTTGTTCAGATGTGGTGCGGGGAGTACACATCGCCGTGCTAGCACCCAGACCACAACTTTGGTCAACAGCTACTGCACCAGAATGTGAGAAAATGCCACAGTATAAATTCCTATTATTTGCTGTATAAATTCAATGGATTTGCTTTTCGGATTTCAGAATGTTCATCTTGTCAATACTGAAGCCCTTCAGAATGTTGATACAGTACACGGTGATGTACGCTAGCTGTGACTGTATAATGATGGCTTATCTGCGCGTAAGAAGGCAGGATTGGTCCACCCAACCCCTCCTATCCTCTCCAGCCTGTCTCTCTGAGTTTGTGCAGTGGGATTGCTGCTTGTCCCCCCTGCTCTTCCTCCCCGCCCCCCTTCTCTATCTTCAGATGGAGGTGGCTGGCTTTCTTGTGTACTTCCCTGGGAGTACCTCCACAGGATGCAGTGCCTGTGAAGCTTCAGCCTTAATCACAGAGCACCTGCATGCATTAGCCCTGTTCAAAGCCCCCATTTGAATCCGCAATCCCCCCCCCCCCACCCCCCAAACCCACACACACACACACACACACACACACACACACACACACACACACACACATCACAGGCTATCTGCAGTAACTCTGACTGACTGGAGAAGTGATGAGAGAGAGAGGGAGAGAGAGAGAGAGAGAGCATGCAGGAGAGAGGGAGAGAGACAGAGACAGAGAGAAAGAGAGAGAAAGGCAGAGGGGAATGCATTTAGTCTCTTTCATACTTTGCTTTGAAAAGAGGCAGACATTCCTCTTTTTAAAAAGACACATACGCGCCTACACACACACACACACACACACACACACATATATATATATATATATATAAACACACACACACACACACACATATGAATATAGATTCCACTGAGATGAAGAGGCTTTGCTGGTGGAGGAGAAGAGATGACAGGCCGTGGCTGTGTGCTGTCATTCCTGACCGCGCTCCTGCAGGCTCGGGCCATTTGGACACTCTGGCCAGATATGTTTTTCCTCCCCCATCCTGCCTCCAACATGCCCGTCACACGCAACTCCGCAGGTCTGAGGTCTGGTCCACACGCATCCTAACAGCTGTGCAACTGAATGTTGTAAAAAAAGAGGCTATTGTGCTATTTATTCACAATGAACATTTTGCAGTCAGCCTTCACTAGGATTCAATGCAGCATTTTTACCACTGAATGTTGTGTCCAGAATGTGAGAAATGCGGTATTTACATCTAGTCATGAGTTGAGACAGACAAGACATTCATGCTTGTGGATGCATGGGAAAAATATGTGGAGGTTTTAGTGCTGCATGGGAGAAATGTGTGGAGGTTCTAGTGTTGCCTTGGAGAAATGTGTGGAGGTTCTAGTGTTGCATTGGAGAAATGTGTGTGTGGAGGTTCTAGTGTTGCATGGGAGAAATATGTGTGTGGAGGTTCTAGTGTTGCCTTGGAGAAATGTGTGGAGATTCTAGTGTTGCATGGGAGAAATGTGTGGAGGTTCTAGTGATACATGGGAGAAATTAGGGCTGGGCGATATGGACCAAAAGTCATATCCCGATATGTTTAGGCTGAATATCGATATACGATATATATCCCGATATTTTTCCCGCAAAGTAGCGGCCAGAAAAGCGGCCAGAAAAGCTGAACATAAGATCAGTTACACAAACACCTCTAAGTATCCTCCTTAACATTTTCCCTCATGTATTTGAGTTTTCTCCTTATTATCTTAAGAAATCCCTCAAACCGTTGCACAAATGTCCAGCAGCCTAAAGGAAAACCCATATTATTATCTGAGTCAATTCTGATAAATGTAGTTAATTAACCACTTTTAACAATTGAAAATAAATAAATATTCTGCTAATATTACTCTTCAATCAAATAGGCCTATCAGAAGTTATGTCGTTTATTTAGGCCTAGTGGTAACATAGCTTGCTCAAGTCGTCCTAACTGATAGCCTACCATTATGAGCTTTGGTTTGGTTCACCAGGCAACATGTAACAAAAATGTTTTGGTGCACAAATGGTCTTGCTCTTTGGATGACAGCCAGAGGATAATATCTAACTAGCTAGCTAGTATAGTTCAATTCATGTCTCAGGATTTACTTGATGAATGGATAAATGTCACCGAAAATTAGCACGGTAAGATTATAGATCATAAAGCTTTAGGCTATTGTGTTGGGTGGATTGCTTTCTAATTGCATAACTTAATAGCAAGCTAGTTAGTTGCATATGTTGAACGTACCTGTTGAGTTATTTATCGCTAACATTAGCTACTGATAGGTACATTAGATGTACAGTATAACATCGTGAAATTAACGTCACTGTTCTAAGGTGCGCCTTGGCTGCGTCACCCGTCAAACTGGTCAAAGTTTCTTGTCAGATTTGTCGTGTTATTCGCTATGCCATTTTATTGACAATATGTGCTCACATCTTTATATTATTTTGGACAGTCAGTCCCGCATTTCACCCTCAGAAAAGCATGCACATATTAGCAAACGAACAATCTCCGTGGGAACTGGAATTTGTCGTGCCAGAAAATCCCTTTCAATGCAAATGAAAATCTTAATAACTTAACGAATTTCCTTACCTAAGGATACCATTTAAGACATTTTGTGCAAGTGCAACACCCTTAAATAAATTCCTCACATAAGCGTTATGGTTGATACTTAAGGGACACAACTTAGGTGCTGTGTGCAACCCCGCTCTGTGTCAGAAAGAGGAGGGGCGGGTGGGGGTGCGAGGAGCAGCGCATAGACCTCCAGCCAGCGGCTTGCCTGGAGCAATCAAAGCGCAAATTTGAACTATATCGGTATATACGATATGGTCTAATTCCATATCTCATTTTTAAAAATATCGATATATCTTAAATATCGATATATCGCCCAGCCCTAGGAGAAATGTGTGGAGGTTCTAGTGATACATGGGAGAAATGTGTGGAGGTTCTAGTGTTGCCTTGGAGAAATGTGTGGAGGTTCTAGTGTTGCATGGTAGAATGTGTGGAGGTTCTAGTGCTACATGGGAGAAATGTGTGGAGATTCTACACATGGTGTTGATCTGCATTTTTTTCAGTCAGTGTTTCCTACTTGATTATGATCTATACAAAGCGTACAGTATGGCGTGATGTTTCTGTCCAGTGTCCATTCATGTAAGCAGCCTTTCCTCCATTGAGGAAGAACTCCTATTTCAACTAGCTCTTCTCTCCTGTATATTGCACTCTGTTAGCTTTAATGCCCTCTGGTCTCCCTCGCCAAGTGTGTGAAGGGCCTAAACCACAAGGGTAACATACTGTATTACTCAGCATCTCTCTCTCTCTCTGTTTCCCTCTCTCCCTCTGCCTCTCTCTATCTTTCTCTCTGACACCGTTCCTCTTCTCCTCCTCTACAGCAACCATGACCAGTGCTACGTCCCCCATCTTGCTGAAATGGGACCCTAAGAGTCTGGAGATCCGCACCCTGACGGTGGAGAGGCTGCTGGAGCCGCTGGTCACACAGGTAAGCGCCTGCGGATATGTGCGTGTGTCTCTCTTCACGCGGCCAGTCCTGCTAGAGGCCAGGGTGTCTCTTTTCTGGCCTGTGGTCATCTCTGATGTCCTCAGTGTTGACGGTGCGCCTGTTTGAAACGTGAGAACCAAAGAGAGGCAGCTGTCACTGATGTGGGCCTCAGAATTCAGGCCTTAAAGGAGAACTCCGACCAGTTTTTGCTTAGATCTCTGTTTCTCGAGGCCACTCAGTACTGGCAGTAAAATTTTTTTTTAAATCATGCCCCCCTGTGTAGCACTGTAGCTGCCTGGCTACCCTAGCTGTTGGCTAGGTTGCACTGTTTTGTTTTCATATTGACAGTACTTGGTGGTCTTGAAAAACAGATATCTATGTGAAACATTTCCGGAGTTTTCTTTTAATGTGCCTGTGCTTTCAGGCCCTCGGAGCTCTTGGTGTTGTGAAGTGGCTAGGTCAGATTGGCATCAGAAATGTGCCGTCACACAAAGCTCTGTCTACTGCGCTGCCTGCGGTGTTTGTTTAGCTTCTATGTTATCGTCCTCATGGGGGTATGAGGGTTTTGGATTTGACGCGGGAGAGCTGCTCCTACTACTCCATTTTCTATTTCTGTAACATCTTGGGGATGTTGGGGAATCCGAGATCGCTGGTTTGGCTCTGCTGGGAATGGGAAGCCTGCATGATGGCCTGGCCTCCAATATCAGACTAGGCCAGTGTTTCTCAGTGAAACGCTTTTTTTTACCCTCAGGCACTTGACTTAAATTGTATCTTAAATTGTAACGTGGCTATAGGCTGTTATGACACACCTTCCTACAATGAGGCTCCTTAATAAGTGAGGTGCTCAGGTAAAAATAGTAAAAATGTTTAATAGCACACCAAGTCAAAACTGCATGCAGTGTTTCCCACGGAATGTAATTCTATTTGTGGTGGTAGTGTGTTTGTGCGCAAATTTTAAACAAATTTGCGCAACGTACTTATGATGCTAACTCGATTTAATTGCGATTTAGCCAGTCGTCAACAACAGACAACAACAACAATCCTTGCTGGATTTTTAAAAATGTATTCTTTAAACGTGCATGCAGGTTTGTTGAGGAACAGAGAGGCTGCACAAAGGTGTGCATAGCGTACAATGAAAGGAGTTCATCTAGTTTAAGTAGTACAACATAAAATCATTGTGTGGTGGTCAGTGTTGATATTGTGGTGGGCCGCCACAAATAAGTCAATGTATGGGAAACACTGGCATGTGATTCAGTTGAGCACGAGCAACAAAATCAAACTGATTAAAAATGTGTCCTGTCTGGATACAGTGTACTGTAGCACAGTGTTGTGCGATGAGATGCTGTGCACTGTTTTGAGCAGACTACACTCCGACTCGGGGCTAAAGTCTGTGTCTGCTCGGCGTAAGCCAGAGGGTTTATTCAGCCACATAACATATCATAGCAACAACAGGTACGCAAGCACCTGTTTTCACCTTGACTCTTTTATTTGCATTTTGGAGGTCAGAGACGTGTGTCATTGTGAAACGCTGCCGCTGCCGCAGCTCAGCAAATCGCATTCCATTCTCGTTTTTAGAGACTCCTCGCTTCACACTTCTTATCCTCCTATTTCCATCTCGCAGCTTATTTCTCATAGAGTGACTCATCGCTGAAAAGGGTAGATGTTAAAATGTTAACTAAAGAAATCAAGCGAGCTCGCTGCAAAGGCCCTTACCTGACCCTGACAAGACAGCAAAACACAAGCGTGCATAAAGGCTCTTGTCAGCTGCTTTTCGCGGTCCGCTGCGTTGGGTGGTTTACAATGTTAAGACATTGACATTGTTCCAAGGACAACCAAATGAGTCACCGTTTTTCCGAGGCAGTAATGGCTTGTAGTCATTTCACGCTCATCAACAGTTACACTTTACAGGCATCATCAACAGTGTTCTCCGCTAGCTGCTGTCCATGGCACTGACGAGTCATCTAGATCTTGTGCCGTCCAGTTGCAAAGTTGCAATTAGTGACCTTCTGTGACCCAATTAATCTGAAGGGCAAACAGGATATGCTCGAGGAGGCATGCAAACTATAGAAACAATAGAACAGTTATTTTCACATATTGGACACTTACATTCATGTAGGTGTGAGGGTCTGAGCTAGCCCTGTCCAAGATCCTAGACTTTCTCTCATCACGGCCCTCACAGACTTGTCTGTCCAAACGCTGCCTACTTGTCCTTTTGTGTGCTCCTCTTATTGTCTGTTTTTGAGCAGATTGTGTCCTACCCTGAGACGGCAGTGTGGTCAAAAATAAACTTGTAATACACACAGTTTAATACTACTAAAAAATGATTGTCAATGAAAGTGCATAGGCTACTGTTTGTTTAAAAAACTTGTCATTGTCAATGAAAGGGCTACTTCTTTGCCTGCTAATCTCAACCACACTCCTCACATACCGTGGAGGGCTGTGAGGGCTGAGATTTCAATGTAGTGCAACTTCCTGTTCTTTTTGAAGAAGACGTTGAGCCAATAGAACGTTATGACAAACAAGGATGCCTTTTCCATTTTGGCGTGGTATGGCGCGACGGCATCACGATTGTGTGCAACATAATCCTGTTGTTGCTTTTCTGAATGGTAATTCAACCCTATGCAGTGTTTCCCACAGATTAGAAGGCAATGTGTGGTGGTCGCCCCATGTCTGTCGGGGGGGGGGGGGGGGGGGGGGGGGGGGGATGCACCCATATTTGTGCACCCATATTTTTCATTGCATCGCCTTTTTATCGCTCTCCTTTCATATAATGTAAATGATTTTTTTTACCAAGATGTGAAGCTTGTCTTTATTTGAAACACACACACACATTATGTAATTATTTACATTATATAGCCCACTGACATTTCTGATATTCATAACAGCAAACTTTATGCAGATTATAGCCTACTATTCATATTACAACTCCACTTCTTAAATTCAGCTGTCTGGTTGAAGCCTCAAAATATTGTAAACAAAGTAGCAGGCTAAGCTTATACTCTACTGGTTGGACTGTTCAGTTTACCCACATGTGTTTAAGTTTCAAGGTACTTTTTCTCCTTGGGACAGGCCCTTTTAAGTCTTGGAGTTGAAAAACATTGTTGGTCAGTCAACTTGAATGCAAGAGTTTTAATCAAATGTCTGCAGCATAGCCTACTAATGATGCTAACCGAATATAACAGTAATTTAGCTAGCCGTCTTCTGTGCGTCAATGCGTTCGCGATTGTGAATGTTTTATTTGGATTAAATGTGCATGTGGAGGGCGGGTGTCCATTGCGCACGCACGAGAGCGGGCCAAGGAGAATGAGTTTACTTCTACTGTTTGGTAATTAAGTTGCACGCATAGTCTACAAAAGTTGCGGGAGAACTTTATGCTTCTACCCGAGCAGCGTCAGGTGCATCAGTGCGACCACCGACCACGCTTCCAGGGATGATCTCGTTGGTTTTCATGGAGACAGACAGCAGCGGTGTGCACGGAGGAGAGGGGCTGTGTGTGTGCGTGCGTGTGTGTGTATGAGAGACAGACACGTGAGTGACAGAGAGGGAGCAGGGAAAGGAAATTCAGCTTTACGAATGCTGCGTGTTTTTCAATAGCGTTTCAAAATAAATAAATAAAAGAATAACGAAACGCAATATGTGGCGGCCGGTGCTGAATCTGTGGCGCACCGCCACAAATTTGTCTATGTGTGGGAAACACTGCTATGCAGATCAATGAGAACGATGATCGTGCTCTTCTGTTCCTGTCACACAGTGGACAGTAACGCCTCTGTGCGTTGCATATCCGCGTGGCGCTATCTCAGCATGCTGTGCTCTTTAAAACAAGGTGTCACAGAGATTGTTTTTCACCTTATCCCAAAGTCACGTTGGCATTTCAGGGTGGCACAGTATCCGCTCCGACGTTTCTGCCCTCCTGGTGT
>NC_084995.1:20522871-20530371 GCF_963854185.1 Sardina pilchardus | reverse complement strand
GTTATTAATTTGAAGGAGGGAGGAAAAAATAGAGCTTGGTCTCTCAAACAGCATTTCTGCGGCATCCATTATTGCCAGCCCCCTTCCCACCTGTGCTGTAGCTTAGCGGGCTCTCTTTAACCCCTTCCCTTGAGAGGCTCCAGGAAAAGTAATTAGCTGAGATGCTGAGGAGTGTATGGTAGATGTGCAGAGGTGTAGACGTTGTTGTTCTCTCACACCTCGGTGTGCGGCGGCTTGTTAGGTACGCCGTGTGACATGCTCTCGTAGCTGTGAAAGGTGGGTTGATGTTCCCCAAAGACTCCTGCGCTTATGGAGAGACAGGAAAACCAAAAGGTGGCAAAGTAAGCAGGTGACGTGATTAATGGGGTGCCCTTCTGCCTCCGCTCAAAAGAAAGTGTGTGTTCCTCAGAAAATCTGAAGAGAATCTTTTGTGTGTGTGCGTACGTGCGTGTGTGTGTGTGTGTGTGTGTGTGTGTATTTTTGTGAGTTTGTGTGTGGGTGAGTTTGTATGCATTAACAAAGGTCATTGATTTAGAGTGAGGAAAAGAATGGATTAGCTCAGTTCTTTCTTACAAGGTGGCAATTATAAAGATCACATCATCTGTTCTCCACTTATCTTACCTCTCTCTCTTTCTCACTCTCTCTCTCTCTCTCTCTCTCTCTCTATCTCTCTGCCCCTGTCACAACTGCTATCTGGTCAGGAGTAAAAATGGCTGTTGCTGTTGTTGTTGTTGTTGTTGTTGTTGTTGATTGGCCCCACTAATAAGCTGGCTAAATGTAAGCAGCCTCCCGTGTTGACAAGCCCCCCATGGTAATTGGTGTATGAAGGTGAGGCTCTCTCTGGATGCCCATGGGCTTGCACCAAACATTAGTCAGAACAAAGACTCAGCAGGAGGCTATTTTATCTTTGCTTGTCCCATTGCAAACATAAAATGATTTTGGATATTCCTCGGACAGCTGCTATTGTTTCTTATGTCAGTCTGGGTGAGTGAGTGGGCACAGGGGAAGCGGAAACAGCCTGTGTGATAGTGTAAAACAAAGAGAGAGAGAGAGAGAGAGGGAGGGAGGGAGGGAGGGAGGGAGAGAGAGAGATGGAGAGAGAGAGAGCGAGAGGGAGGGAGGGAGGGAGAGAGAGAAAGATAGAGAGAGAGAGAGAGAGAGGGAGGGAGGGAGAGAGAGAGAGAAAGATAGAGAGAGAGAGAGAGAGAGAGAGAGAGATGTGCGTGCATGGCGAGCTGGGGAAGCAGCAGCCTCATTTATCACCGTAGTGCTGCCGCAGCTGAGCTGAGCTGAGCAGGACAGAGCAGGATGCATGGAGCTGCTCCTGCTGGTACAGTAGTCTGGGAATGGAACTGGAAATGGAGAGAAAGAGTCAGAGGTAGAGGAAGATAGAGGCTTAACACACCTTTATTAACGTGCTTAAAGACAGAGAGAGACAGATAGAGAGAGAGAGAGAGAGAGGGAGAGGGAATGAGAAAGGGAGAGATAAAGGGCTAGACCTAGGGAGAGGGAGAGAGAGAGATAGAGGGCTAGACAGAGGGAGAGGGAGAGACAGGAAGAGGGAGAGACAGAGAGAGAGAGATAGAGAGAGAGAGACAGAGAGAGGGCTAGACAGAGGGAGAGAGAGTGAGAGGTAAAGGTTGGCACTGGCCCGGGGCTCAGCCAGCGCTGACGGAGAGATGCTGCTCTACTGGAGCATGCAGGCCTCTCTGGGCCCCCAGCTCACGCATCCGTCTCCAGCTAACAAGAGACGCGGCCGCTGGGGGACCAATGCAGGTGTGCACATAAGAGGGTTCTCTGTATGTGTGTGAGTCTGTCTGTCTGTGTGTGTGTGTGTGTGTGTGTGTGTGTGTGTGTGTGTGTGTGTGTGTGTGTGTGTTAGTAGATGGTGCAGGAGTAGTAGTAGAGTGAGGGATCATTGAGGAGAGGGGAGTCTGGGGGTTCACCCTAATATTTCATCAGCTGACCGTCAGTGCTTAATTCAGAGAGGTCAGATGGAATAACAGAATGCCAGTGCTGCTCCAAAATGGAATTGGCTTCAGAATCCACATGGTCCAGTCTGACGAGGCCAGTCCTGGGATCATCTGCCCACTTACTGACCCGGGAGACTCCGAGCTGGCTCCTCTGCCCGCAGGGGGGCTTGGGCAGGAAGCCTGTGTTGGGCTCCAAGCCGTAGGAGCTCGGCCTGTAGCCAGCCAGTTTTAACATCCAGAGAGAATATGAAGCTGATCCCAGCATGGACGCCTGATAGAACACAGCTAGCTAGGAGGATTGGTGGTGCTGCAGTTCATGTGCACAGAACACACACAAGCACCCACAGACTCACACACACACACACACTCACACATGCACACACACGCACACGCACACATTTTATGTAAATTTAGATAAATCAGGAATTATCACCTTTTCTGAATAATGAAATAGATTTAAGCAACCCACGCTATCCATTGTGTGTTCTACAGGTCAAGGGTAAACGAAACGCTGTCCTTCCCAAATAAACATGCTTACTTTAATTGCTGATATTGAGCTGTACTTTGCCAGCTGTTTGCCTTGCCTCGTCTCTCTCTCTCTCTCTCTCTCTCACACACGCGCGCACACACACACACACACACACACACACACACACACACACACACACACACACACACACACACACACACACACACACACACACACACACACACACACACACACACAATCCTACATTCGCTGTGTGCCCAGTGCTAATTTGCTGCTGGTGTTAATAGCAGGCTGTGCTCAGTCACCATTCATAAATTAAAAATGGGATGAAGCAGTTTGGCTAAACCAACAAGGAAGAGACCCCACTGGCTCAGCTCTGCAGTCTACCACAAGTTTGGACTCACACACATACACACACACACCCTGCTGTGTAGACGCGTTCTCCGAGATTGCTTTATAACAAAATCAACCACACCGAGATGAACTTTGTGTATATTATTCTAGAAAGTTAATATTTTTGGGACGGTGGGCGTAGTATGAGCCTGCCAAATATTGGAGGCAGGAGTTTTTTTGTGTCTCTCTCTCTCGCCGGCTGCCTACGCCACAGTAATGGAGGAGGTTCCACAGGGAGGTGGATCCAGCGTTTGCTGTTTGAACCGGAATGAAAGAGCATCCCGAACACGAGCGATATGAAAGAGCATTCCCACGGCGTGCTCCGAGACTAACTCCTGCACAGACACCGAGAGGAGAACGCTGAGCGTATTGAGCTGCTGTCCTTCAGCCTTCTCTGATGGAAGTTGCATACACACACACACACACACATACACACACACACACACAAACACTTTCAGATAATGAAAGTCGCAATATCTTAAATGGAAAGTACTGTTTTATGGCTTATGCCCATGGTTCAGTTATATATAAAACATAACATTAACGCATAAAATGGAAGTTCTTTGCTTTTCAATTGCAGTAAAATATGGACCCCTACCGTTGGGCTCATTTTGATGTCCGAGAGGCACTCTGCAGAGAAGCAGTTGAGTGGATCAGTGCATCCCTATTGAATATAGCACTAGCGGCCCTCACACACACGGCTAGTGAAAGTAATCAGCGTGTTTGCCATCCCCTGATGGAGAAACAACTTACCAAGGAGCTGGGGATGTCCCTCTGCACCTTCAAGGAGCTCTTGAAGACCCAACTCTTTGGGGAGCGCGGCACCTCCTCCTAACTCTTCGAGCAATCCATGCACTTACCATGCACCTCCCTCATTACCTCCTTCAGCCGTCACCTCCTCCTTTGGTACAGCAGACTAGCACTTATACTCCTGCACTCTCAATCCTTTGGTAGTAGTAATTATTGTTGTGATATGTATTGCTGCCTACAGTCTCTTCTGCATTGTAGCATGAATGTTGTTCCTCATTTTGGAGGTGTCTTTAGATAAGCACATCTGGCAAGTGAATATGTGACCCTGTAAAGCGGAACCAGTCGTTTCGGTAAAATTAATTAAATTAAGTTATTGTGCTCACGTGAACGGCCATAAACTAAGCTTTCCAACGATATGTATATCGAGGGTATTACACAAACTATCGCTAAGATAACAGCATCCAAAGTTGACATGGTTCTCCTGTCACGATATGCCAGAAGAGGAGAAATCACCTTTTTAAGCAGCGCGTGCACAACGGGAATGACAGCAAATGTGTTGAATCTTCGCCGGGTTTAACAGTCAAAACGTATGTTTTTCCGTGAAATGCGTTCACGATATGAAACTGTAGACTGTATACAGTCGAATGAGGCGAAAACGTGAAATTCAACATTTTAACCCGGAAGTTTGTTATTGTTGATTTTCTCAAAATAACGTTGTGCGCAAAACGACTGATTTCGCTATGAATGGTCACATATATGGAATGTAGCGCACGTATAATAATAAACATCTAAGTGTTGCTTTCTTTCAGTCGCGCCTCACAGAGTGCCAGTCTGGCACTGTGTCAGGGCGATGTGTCGAGCATCAGAACAAGTTGTCTGTCACGTCGAGTCAGAGAGCGAGTCTCGAAAAACGCAGCGGCCGGTCGGTCGGTCAGTTGGTGTGAACGCGCGAGAACCCGAGGGTCGCAAACGAGACAAGCTGTGTCCCCACAGTCGCCAGAGCAGCAGGAGGTCAGGAGACTCAGAGTGTGGTTGTCTGGACAAGGACAGCTCCCCAGGGCCCGTCCTGGCCACTTGTCTGACGGGAGGGTGGTGGTGGTGGTGGTGGTGGTGGTGGGTGGAGGGGGTGATGTAGTGTGGTGTGGTGGGTTATCTTGGTGAGCACTGAAGCAACAGCCGCAGAGGCAGACGCGTCCTGGACGAGACGTGCCCGGTCAGGTCAGGTCACCACAGGACTATCAGTGCTGAAGGGTCCTTTTGTTTTCACTGAACCACCGCCACCATTTTGTGAGTGGACCGGCGGACCGGATAGCGTGCCGGCCAGTCCCGCCTTGCTGAACACACGTCCAAAGAGCCGCTGACCGAGCCGCTGGACGCTCGTCTGCACGGGTGACTCACCAGATTGACGGGACACGTATTGTTGCTGCTGCTCCGTAACCTTGGTGAAGTCGATGAAGGAGCTCCAGTCTTTCACGCAATCCTTGTGTGTGTGTGTGTGTGTGTCCAAGGCAACCTCAGACAGACATCTGACGCACGCACGCACACAAACACACACACACGCGCAAACACACACGCAGTGTTTTGGGATCCAGCTGAGGCAACATGTGGGAAGACATGTTTTATTCTGACTGTTCTACCCCCCTCTCTCGCTCTGCAGCAATGCAAGTCATGGCTGAAGCATAGCAACATTTTAATAAACAACGCAGCCCTGGAGATTCGGAGTGTGTGTGTGTGTGTGTACAATCCACTGTGCTCCTCATACACACGCGGCCTGTCAGCGGTGCCACTCATGATAGGAATTGACTGTTGTTTTATACATATTTGCGCAGGAGCGGCGGCGCCGGTTGATATTTTGGCGGGGCGTGTTGGGCTGTGTGCATAACAGAGTGTACATTTACATTTGCACTCATGCATCATCTCTCAGATGCTCTCATACAAAGTGACTTACAAATGAGCTTGTGTGCAATGCAATTTAGAGACCTTGCCATAGTCTGTAAGTGTCTTTGTATGTGTGTGTGTGTGTGTGTGTGTGTGTGTGAGAGAGAGAGAGTGATAGATAGAGGGATAGCATGAGAGAGAGAGAGAGTGTATGTGTGTTACAGAGAGAGGGATAGAATGAGAGAGAGAAAGAGTGTGTGTATGTTGTGGGAACTGTTGTTGAGTTAGACCCCTGCAGACCCATGCTGGTGTGTGCTGCTGCTGTTGCTCTTCTGCCCGTGTCTCGCCCACCCCGTACAGCCTACCCAGCCTACCGACCCCACCCCACCCCAGCCTAACCAACCCCACTCCACCCCACCCTACCCAGCCGACCCAGCCCACCCCAGCCCAGCTTACCCAGATGACCCAGCTTACCTATCCTACCCAGCCTACCCAGCCGACCCAGCCTACCTAGCCTACCCAGCCTACCCAGCCGACCCAGCCTACCTAGCCTACCCAGCCTACCAAGGCGACCCAGCCCACCCAGCCCAGCTTCCCACCCCACCCCAGCCTACCCACCCCACCCCACCCCACCCCAGCCTACCCAGCCTCCATGCCGTCTCCCATCAGCACTCACAGTAGCACACGCCACACGCCTCCTGAATGAGCAATCAGCCCCGTCTGAGGAGGAGCGCAGCGCCCCTGCTGCCACCGTCAGGATGACAGCTTTCAGCTCTCCTGGAACAGAGAGAGAGAGAGAGAGAGATAGAGAGAGAGGGAGGGAGTGAGGGGGTGAGAACCGGAGAAGGAGAGAGAGAGAGAAGGAGAGAGAGAGAGAGATGGTGAGATGCCAAAATCTTTTGGAAAACTCTTCTGACATGACAAAGAGAGAGCACACTCAGGGCTGCAGATGTCCTCCAGGTCGGATGCCACTGTAGTAAAGTGCACCTCCGTGTGGAAATGTGAGTGTGTGTGTGTGTTTGTCTGTGTGTGTATGTGTGTGTGTGTGTGTGTGTGTGTGTGTGTGTGTGTGTGTGTGTGTGTGTGCTGCGGCGTGTCCCAAGGTCCCGCTGCTCCGGTCAGTGTGTTTGGGCTCCGTGCTGCCACCGTGGCCTCTGCTCAGTGCTCCGTGTTCTATTGTTAGCGAGAGTGTTCTGCGGGGACTCGACTCTCTGCTCCGTGCGTTCTGCACGCCATGCATTCTGAGTTCCTGCTGACGTTCTGCACTGTGAGCTTGCGCGCGTGGCTCGCGCCGTCGGCTCTCTGTACAGCCAGGCGCTGAGGCAAGCCTTTCTTATAGCTGCCTCGCACGGACTCATTTATCTGAGGGCTTTCACACACAGCTGTTTACAAGGAGGCCGCGGCTTATGCGCTGCAGATGTAGGTCTACTGGCATCAGCTGAGGTATTCAGCGTTGAGGTTTTGAAAAAAAAACATGGCGATATTGCTTTATTAACAAAATATCAGAGCAAGTAGCACACAAGCATTTTTCATCCTCTCACTGCCTTTCTCTATTCAGGACATTAACAATTCAGCGAGTGTTTTTTTTTCACTTCTGGATAAAAGGTTTGTTGATTTCTTTATTGAGCAGAGGGAAGTCATGTCCATATTTATACTCGCATTCAGTCTTGCCTGAGGACTAGTCAGAGAAGGACCTTGTAATGACGCACAGTTGAGAGGCTGTCATTTAATAATTCAATGTGGCACAGCCAGTGAATGAAGAAAGACACATATTAAATAAAGCCTCTCTGTTGTGAATTTCAGTGCTCAACAATACCCAAGGCAGGAGAACCGTAGTCTGGCTTTGGCATAAGTAATGGATGCTAATAGACATTGGTCATTTCAGGCCATTTCTGGTGAAGACAAGAGGGGTAAAGAGAGCACTTGTGCATTGCCACTCTTACCTGGCGAATGGGAAAGGATGTTTATGTCCTGTCCAATCAGGTCTGTGCGTCCAATGCCAGCTCACCCAGCGTG
>NC_084995.1:20521105-20522671 GCF_963854185.1 Sardina pilchardus | reverse complement strand
CAGCGTGCCACAGCATGGCACAGCGTGGCACACACAGCGTGGCAAAGTATGGCTTGGCGGGGTCTCCGGTCAGCTGAGACAGACTTGGGTGTGGTGACCTGCGCAGTGCTTCCAATTTGCACTGTGTGCTTCCAATTTGCACTGTCAGACCCAGCTGTTAGGGCTCACAGGGGAGTGGCCCTTCCTCCTCCTCCTCCTCCTCCTCCTCCTCCTCCCTCTTTTTCCTCCTCCTGTTGTTTGACAAAGGGGCCACTGTGCAGTTAGAGAGCCAGCTGCCTCTGTTTTCCTGCTGCATGCTTCATCAGCTCCTCCATCCTCCTTCTCCACCTCCTCCTCTTCCTCCATCCTCCTCCTCTTCCTCCTCCCTTTCCTCTTTCTCTTCCTCCTCCTCCTCCTCCTCTTTCCCCTTCTCTTGTGGAGTTGTCTTTGTTCGCTCGCCGATCCTCTGGGTGTGGGAGTCATGGAGGGGGGGGTCTGGGGGAGTCTGTGGAGGTCAGAGAGAGCAGAGAGAGAGAGAGAGAGAGAGAGAGCGCGAAAGAGAGAGTGAGCAAGAAAGAGAGAGAGAGTTAGCAAGAGAGAGAGTGAGAGAGAGAGCGAAAGAGAGAGAGTGAGCAAGAAATAAAGTGTGAGAGAGATTCCATTTGTTTGGTTTGTGAGTTATCTGGTTCTACCCAGACAGAATGCTTTTCCTTATTAAGTCCTCTAATGTAATGTCTTTGCTTTGAACGTTCAAACGCCTCGCGCCCATTAAATTTGATAAAACGCGATAACGCTAATTGCGCCGCTGTTAATTAACTTGGCCCTTAATCGTACGAATTCTGAAAATTGCCCTGTCAATTAAATCTGACAACAAACCTTTTCTGTTTTGAACAGTGTAGGGTTTTTGCAGTGTTGTTCATTCCTGCTACAGAGATGTGCTCTATTTGAAATAGATTAGTTTGTCTCCAATGAAGAGGGGCATGATGAATTTGAGCCATGTTTTAATTGTACACATGTATGTATGCACAGCCTATGTTTGACTTTTTTTGCTTGTATAGGTTTAAAGGAGTCCTAGAATTCAAAACCACATTCACCTTGTTCCTGTTGAATTTAGGCTGCGAGCAGTGTCCAAAGGACAACACCAAAGACTTTACCGCGTCCCCCGCCTGCTTTCGTATGCAAATTGGGAAATAGAAACAGCCGTGTTGAAATGCTCCAATCTGAACAGAGCTCAGATAACACGTAATAGGCGCCCATCCCCCTTTAGATACACCCCCTCTCATTTGCATACCTTCGATTAATAATTCTTGTTAAACTGCTCTTACGATGCTAGTATCTAGATATGTGGTCTATGGCAGAGACGTTGTAATGCTAGCGTTATTACAGCTAACTTTGGAGAGTTACTATACTAAGAAATGTACTGATAAAACTTACCAATCTAACACATTCATTCTGTTGGGGAATCTGCTGCACTTCATCTTCGTCAGAACCTTCTTCTGACTCGGTTTATACATGTACGGCTGTATTCCTTATTTAAATCCATTGTTGATAGCTTTATCAAAGACTTTGGCTTTATTTACCAGCAGT
>NC_084995.1:20493605-20516105 GCF_963854185.1 Sardina pilchardus | reverse complement strand
GCCACATCTTGGCTGTTTCTTTACCCCCCCCCACTCCGTCTCTGTCCTCCTGCTGACTGGAGAGACGACTCCGCACACAAGCGGCTTTCCCTACCCCGTGTGTGTGTGTGTGTGTGAGTGTGACACGGAGTGTTCTGGGAGAGCCGTGTATAATGGTGTGCAGTGTCTCTTGTCTGTGGCTAAGCTGTGGGCCTGACAGCACCTGTGTTGTGGGCTGCTTGTGGCGCGGCTGCTAATCTGAGCGCTACATGTGTGCTTAATGTAGGCCTGTCACTGCCGGGGACATGCATGTGTAGTGGGGCCGGGATTAGCATGGGCGACGTGTTTGACATCAGAGATTTCATGTCTCTCTGCTGTAGTTCATCCCTCTCTCTCTCTCTCTCTCTTTCTCTCTCTCTCTCTCTCGTGGGCAATCTTTTCATATCTCATACACACACACACACACACACACACACACACACACACACACACACACAGAGACACACAGACAGACAGGCTGACAGACAGACAAACAAGCACACTCACTCATACACTCTCATGGACTCTTTCACAGTAGCGAGTGTTCTATTGTAGTTGACAGAAGAAAGCGGAAGCCTGACTGTGTCCCACTTTTTGGGGCCCTTTTTTTTTAACGGAATTTGTAATTTTCCCTCTGAATCACTTGGAGTGAGCCGCCAAAATCCTCTGAAGCAGACACAGCGTTCGAATTAATGCACAAAGAAAACTGCAAACGATTAAGGAAATAATCTGCTCTTTCAAAATGCCTGGAGCGCAATTTACTCTGGTGCCAGCGCCGATGCGATACAGCTCCGCCGCTCGTCTCTCACAACAAAGGCCCTCCGGCCATCCCAGATAGCCAGAGCTGTAACGGCGTAATGAGCACGGGCGCACCCCGTTCAAAAGATGTGATCTCAGCCAAAGTTCTGCCAAAGACTATAGGAAGAGTTTTCCGGAAAGCCTTTTCCCCCGCGCAAGTGTCAGCAGCCCCGTTTTCCGGAGAGAGAGAGAGGCGATGGCCTAATGACGAAGGCTTCTAATGTAAGGTGTTCCGAGCTGCTAGAGCTTCCGGATAAAGGCACCGAGAGCGGAGAAGGTGAACGACAAGACTCGCAGAGAGAAACGCGGAAGCCAGCGACGGCGCACGGTCGGGCACCAGGTGTTGACAATTAGAGAGGAGGACGACGAGCCTGACGAAGAGAGCAGGGGAGCAGATGGAGGAGTGTGTGTGTGTGAGAGATCTGTTGAGAGGAGGTGAATGAAAGGGATGAAGATAGCAATCAGGAGGAAATGGAAGAGCTATGAAAAAAATTGAAGGACGTGGCACTGTCTATTCTCTCTCTCTCTCTCTCTCTCAGTCGCACTCTCTCTCCCTCTTCCTCTGTATGTCCTTCATTCTTCGTTTACTGTAAGACGATGTCCTGCTCTCCCTCTGGTCCTCCTTGAGAGCTCTGAGAGGAGCGGAGACATCAGGGAGCCGGAGCAGCATCTCATGCTGCAGTGCTCTCATAATCCACTAAGCTGAGCGGGCTGTGTGTGTGTGTGTGTGTGTGTGTGTGTGTGTGTGTGTGTGTCTCTGTAAGTGTGTGTGTGTGTGTGTGTGTGTGTGTGTATGTGTGTGTGTGTGTGTGTGTGTGCCTCTGTAAATGTGTGTGTGTGTGTGTGTAGTTGTGTGTTTGTGTGTGTGTGCGTGTGCCTGTGTGTGTGCCTGTGTGTGTGAGTGCTTTGCTGAGGTAAGAGCAGGAGAGAGATTGCGAGTGTGAGTGAGGCGGACGGGGAGAGAGAAGCGAGCGCGTGAGCGTCCAGAGCACACTGGGTGCTTTGGGGCTCTTCAGGGAGAGCGCTTTATGGAGCGGGCGCGCTGTGGGCTCCGCCGGGCCCGCTCTGCCCGTGTCTGCCAGGTGTGCCTTTGAAAAGCATCGGCAGGTGGTCCCCGCCAAACACCACCTCCGCCGCCGCCGCCGCCGCCGCCGCTGTCTCTGTCGCTCCGAGGAGAGTGAGTACGCCGAGGCTCTCGGTATGTGTGTGTGTGTCTGTGTGTGTGTGTGTGTGTGTGTGTGTGTGTGTGTGTGTGTGTGTGTGTGTGTGTGTGTGTGTGTATGTGAGTGAGTGAGTGGAGGGGGATGTGGAGCTTACTCGTGCGCCGCTTAGAAGCTACAACAGGCGTCCAGTGGACTCTTCCGCGCTCAGCGAACAACAGAACCCAACGTGACGCGCGGCACGGGGAAGAAAAGAAAATATTTAAGGAAAAAAATGAAAATCCGTATTTCATCCAGCGTAGACACTGGCTGTAATGAGCTCCTTTCCTATCAGCGTCCTAAATCTCCTCTGGAGACGCTTTTTTGTTTTTTTTCCTGGCGGTGGTGCGCGCTGGGCCTTGGTGGGAAGATGGAGGCCGTTGATTAAGGGTGCTCCGAATCCGGCTTGATTACTCTCCTTTGCTTTTTTCCCTCTCCTCCGTCTCTGTCTCCGGTAGCTTAAGGGTGAGCGTCTACAGTCGGTGTCTCCCTGTGTTTTTTGTTTTATTTCGTTTGTCTCTCTGCGAACACTTTTTTTTCGTAGGTTCTCTCTGATCTGTGCTAGATGGAGATGAGGCCTGGCATGAAGCCAGGCCAGATCTGAGCTTCTTCAGCTGAGTGTCTCTGCTGAACGTGGATGGTGCGGTGAATTCAAGATTTCATCCTGAACTTCATTACCCAGCTTGCACTGTTGCTCTCAGTGACCTCTCACCTCTTACAGAACTGCTGCAGAAGCTCAAGCCTTTCCCAGCACACTGTCTGCTTTATGCTGCAGGAGCAGAGGGCCATTGTTGTTGTTGTTGTTGTTGTTGTTGTCGTCAAGGGTCTCATTGTAATAGTGACCTTTAGAGCTGGATATGACCTGCAAACTCATGATATGATACACATCACGATGCAGAGACCACCGTGCGATACGTATTGTAATACGTATTGATTCGGAATACTCATAATAAAATGTTGATTCTGAACAATGCCTTTTTGCCTGATGGTGACCCAGTAGGGTCAAAGCGTTGGTTGTTTTTCAGACATTAAATGGGAGCAAACAGCATTGTTGCGGACATTATATATTTTTATTGATAAGAATAATGACCATGTCCGAAACAGGACTCTGTCCAACAACTGTTCTTTATAACTCTTTATAACAGCAAAGAAAAAGCCTTAAGAACCGCACGACTTTGCAACTATCGCAGCATCTATATTGATCCATACATCAACGAGGGGTGCATGGCGATATATCTGGATGTGGATATTGTGCGCACAGCCCTAGTATCCCTGTGCTTTCCCTGGTTAGGTCTGTGCAGGTGTCGAGGTCCTCTTTTGAGCCAGACACTCTCAGCTGGAAACAGAAAGGTGGCAGACTGTGTTAGGGCTGTCGCTGCATCTCTGACGGATGATTCTGGAAGACATGCCGCCTGTGCTCCTGTGACGTGCACAGACACAGACACAGACACAGACACAGACACAGACACACACACACACACACACACACACACACACACACACACACACACACACACACACACACACGCAGTTAGAGACGTAGCAGGTTAGAGCTTTGCCCTGCCCTGGGCTACTGTCTATCCAGCTCAAGTACGAAGACATGGATGCTGGAGATGTGTGTAAAATAGACATGTCATGTATTTTCCTGAGACTTGACGTGTCTCTCGTTTGTTCTGTGTGGGCCTCCGAGTCTCTTTCCAATTCCCAACGCATCTGCCTCTGCTGTGAGAAGTCTCTACAGACACTCAGGCATGAGCTGCCTGAGTAGCTTGGGACGCCCCGCACAGAGCGCTGGCCCCTATTTCTCCTTGAGAAGCTGACAGGTGATTTCTCCAAACACAGTCATACTTTCTGGTATTTACTTCCTGTATTTGTGAGCCGTTAGCAGTGAGTGTACAGTGTAAGTTGTGGAAATGATTGGGTCCTAAATCTAAAGGCAATGTGTATGGCATGAATTTGATCCCTAGAAAAAGAAATCACAAGAAAACTGCTGTAGCTCAAGTCATATCTCCCCAGTTCAAAATAGTAGACGGATTGTATGAAATGTGTTAGAACATTAAAACAAGAAAACCTGACTTGAAATGTTTAAAATTCCTCCACAATCTTCTCGTGAGAATGAACAGTTGGGAGTTGCTAGAGGAGGAAGGTGGATTACAGTAAGTCCCAATTCGCAGAAGGTATAATGTCACTAAGGTTTAAGACAACAAGTTTATTTGCATACATTCACATTTGGTGCCCTGGCAGCCTCCCGTTTGGTTGCCGCAGCTGTTCATAACTTCTTCCCTGATGAGGAAGGTGTACAGTTTGCATAACACAGCAGATGGAAACAAACTCAAACTCATTTTCTTTAGCCAGATTTGCACATTTTTCTCTAAAAATATGCAAATGAGTAGGATAGAGACTAAGCTATTGCAATATGTCCTACTGTAAGTGGCATGCTGATCAGCAGCAGGAATGTTGAATGGCCTGTGTTGTGCCACTGCATCAAGAATAGTTGGTGTTTTTGTGTTTTTTTGTTTTGATTTGGGTTTGGCAGCCTGAGATTTCTGTTTGGTGGGAAAAGTACCCTATGCTGTCGTTCCCATGGTGACCTTGAGCATCCTCACATTGAAGGTTGTCATGCCCATATGGACCACTCCCATCCCACCAGATAGAAGAGCCCCATGTGCCCATAACACACATGAAAGCTCTAAAGGAGGCACCGTGGCATCCAGTTGTACTGTATCTGTGGGCTCATAGCCAACGGGCAATAGCACCGCACACTGCACAGAGAATAGTCAAACTGCCTCTGAATGACAGGAAAAGAGGGGGAGAGAGAAGGGAGGAGAAGGGATGGATAGACAGAAAAAGAGAGAGGGAGGGCAGAGTAGAGCAAGGCTTATGGCCCTGGCACTGTCTCATTGTTTGTTTGGAGGAGTTGTGTCATGCATTCATGCAGTGCTTTGGAGAGTGAGGGAGGGAGAGAAAGAGAAGGAGAGAGTGAATCAGTGAGAGAGAGAGAGAAAGGGAGAGGGAGAGAAGGAGAGAGAGAGGGGGAGAGGGAGAGGGAGAGATAGAAGTGAAGGGAAGTCACAACCCATGGGGTGTGCGGGGTATGACGGTGTTGATGTGTCGCTGACAGCAAGGCAAATCCACAAGCATTACATTCATATCAAATTAAGCCCTCATTTTCAAAACAATCAGGAAGCCACAGCGCAGAGCACATAATGCATGATAAGGAAGCCGTGTGGACGGACCGAATTGTTCCTTAAAACCCACCGGAGCGGCGGAGCGGAATACAGATGACGAGAGGGTTCTGTCGGAAGATGCTCGAGAGAAGGTTCTTAATGCATAATTTAAAGATGGCCTGTCTTGAGCTGTCATCCCGGATTGCTCTTGAGCTAAATGTATTGGTATACATTGCAGCGTTTTCTTTTTTGTTCCATATTCAGAGTCATATGACTGCTGTCAGGGCTATGCGGATGTTCTCGCCTGACTTTCATCGGGACACATTGGACCTGTTTGTAAATGATGGCCAACAGCAGGGTGATTGATCTCACAGGGTATTTTTCATCAGTGGCGTTGGGCTGCGGTGGCGATGGCCTCGGCCACATCAGCGGGACCCCACCACACCCCCCACACCCCCCCACACCCCCACCGTGCCTCGCTCCCGTCGTTGGCAGCAGCCGCTGCGGTCGGAGCTGCAGCCGAGGTCACGCGTGTGATTACTCATCCCGCCGCTGACCTTTCCTCTGTCAGCTGCTCCCCGCAGCCTCAGTCACTCGCATGCACATATCCAGGGGTGCATATCTCTCTCCCCTCTCCCTCTCTTTCTCTCTCTCTCTCTCTCTCCCTCTCTCTTTTTCTACCCCTGTCTCTCTTGCTTTCTCACCCTCTCCATGAGTCACCACTATTGCTGTCTCCAAATGGTTTGAACACTGGGTTTTTTCCATCGTTATGACAGATATTGTGACAATTTAGTCTTTTCTGAGGCTTACATCAAGGGTATTTAAATGTCAAAAGCCCTCCTCCCCCCCCACCCCCCTCTTTATCTCTCTCTCTTCCCCTCTCTCTCTGAGTGCCATCCTGCTGAGAGGGGCAGCTGTGCAGCTCTGGAGCCCTGTTCTGGACTGGGCTTGGGCAGATGTGTATCTCTGGGTTTGTTCTGGAGCCCTGTTCTGGACTGGGCTTGGGCAGATGTGTATCTCTGGGTTTGTTCTGGAGCCCTGTTCTGGACTGGGCTTGGGCAGATGTGTATCTCTGGGTTTGTTCTGGAGCCCTGTTCTGGACTGGGCTTGGGCAGATGTGTATCTCTGGGTTTGTTCTGGAGCCCTGTTCTGGACTGGGCTTGGGCAGATGTGTATCTCTGGGTTTGTTCTGGAGCCCTGTTCTGGACTGGGCTTGGGCAGATGTGTATCTCTGGGTTTGTTCTGGAGCCCTGTTCTGGACTGGGCTTGGGCAGATGTGTATCTCTGGGTTTGTTCTGGAGCCCTGTTCTGGACTGGGCTTGGGCAGATGTGCTCCTCTGGGTCGGCTCTGAGGAGAGACCTATGGAGGCGGCCCAGCGCCTGAGGCCGTTTACAGCCTCCCCTCGCAAAACAGCGTGAGTCTGTGTGGCTCTGCCGGGATGAGAGAGGCCCCCCAAATGCGCGCGTGCGCTCACACACACAAACAGAAACACAAACGCGGGAGCGTGGCTAGACCAGTCCGCGTATGCCGCTAAGCTCTCGCTAGCCCCCGCGGCGCGCGCCCGCCGCTAATTGAATTGGAATCTGTTGCTTTGACACGGCGCCAGGCCGGGGGCACGCCAGCACAAGCAAAGCGTGAACTCTGTCGGGCCTCGTCAGCGGGGAGCCGCGGGTGATCGATGAGCGATGAGCGGCCACCGCCACCTCACCAAAACAGAAACAAACATGCCCACACACTCTTCAACACAGACGTGTGTTTAGCTTTGTGATTTGCTTTGGGGGGGTAAAAAAAAGCCTCGGCTCTCATTAATTAGACCCAAAGCCAGTTGGTTTATTGCCCATTACTGTTCTGATGAAGAATGCTCATTACAGCCATTATGGCCATTTGTAATTTGCATAATTTTGTTGTTGTTATGATTGTCTCCAGTACTTTTCCCTCTCATGCAATAACTCAGCGTGCCTGCGGAGTAGCTCAGAGATGGAGCTGTTGACCCCTCTGCATTATTAAAGCTGCTCTCTCTGTGTCCACCTCTGCAGTGTGGGAGAGTGTTTGAAGTGGTGGAGAACTGCTCCTCTCCCCCCTTCTCTTTCTTTCTCTCCCTCTCTCCCTCTCACTCCCTCTCCTCTCTCTCTCTCTCCTTCTCCCTCTCTCTCTTCCCTCCCTCCCTCTCTCTCTCTCTCTCTCTCCCTCTCCCTCTCTCTCTCTCTCTCTCTCCCTCCCTCTCTCTCTCTTCCCTCCCTCCCTCTCCCTCTCTCTCTCCCTCTGTCTGGGCCGGAGCCCTTCTCCTGGTCTTGGCCTCTGCGCCAGCTCTCTCGGGGGGCATCAGCAGCGGCAGCAGCAGCTGGCGCGAAGTGAGGAAGCGGCGCCGAGGCCAAGAGCTGGGAAATGGCAGCTCTGCCGGGAGCACGCGGCGCACACACACACACACACACGCACACACACACACACACACACACACACACACACACACACACACACACACACACACACATACACACACACACACACAGCCTCCGATGCGGGCAGCGCAGCGTGGCGTGGCTGCAGGGGTGGGGCAGTCGTGGTGGACGCCATGAGGCCGTGACTGGAGGAGATGGAGGAGAGCGCCTGCTCTGCTCCGCTCTGCTCTGCTCTGCTCAGCTCTGCTCCCTACGGGCGCTGCTTTTTGGGAGACTCTTGAGTCAAGTGCGCTTGACTTTCACCAGCTTAGAGGTCACGCTCGGTATTTGGGAGATTTCTCCAAGCCGAGCGAGCTGGATTATGACGGATTGGTCTAATACAGCTGACGTGCAAGCATTTAGGAGACTTTTGGCCTCTTGGAATTTTGGGGGTCCTTGGCTGTAGATGTCGTAACTCTACACTGATGTTTTTCAGCCCAAAATGATGCAGTGAGATGTGTGATGTAATAACAGAGAGAATAATTATTCTCTTTAAATTCTGCTCACTTGTACCAGTGAGAGCAGTTAAGCATGGAATGATATGACGTCTTTTGTTCTTTTGTCTGAAATGAATTCATAGGTACATGCTTGGCTCTGTAAGGTGATGTATGTGGGGGTGTCAGTATTTCTGTGTGGCATCTGTGTGTGTGTGTGTGTGTGTGTGTGTGTGTGTGTGTGTGTGTGTGTGTGTGTGTGTGTGTGTGTGTGTGTGTGTGTGTGTGTGTGTGTGTGTGTGTGTGTGTGTGTGTGTGTGTGTGTGTGTGTATGTGTGTGTGTGTGTGTGTGTGTGTGTGTGCATGTGTGTGTGTGTGTGTGTGTCGATGTGAAAGTCTTGCCTGTATTTATGCCTGTGTGTGTGTATGTGTGTGTGTGTGTGTGTGTGTGTGTGTGTGCACATGTGTCTGTACTGGTGAATAATGAAACAAGAGCAATGTTCTTGGTGCTGTGAGAGTGTGTGTGGCGAGGCATGGCTGCTCAGTGGCCTGTGAGCATGCATGATGAACAGCTATGCATTAGCTATGAGCCAAGGAATCAAATGAACATTTCACTCTCACACACACACACACACACACACACACATTTTAACAAACTCCCCTGGAAAGATACTCGCAGCATGTGCAGACACAGGCACAGACACAGACACAGACACAGACACAGACACAGACACAGACACAGACACAGACACAGACACAGACACAGACGCAGACAGAACTATGATAGATCCTCTTTGTCAGCTTACAAAGGACATTAAAACAGCATGGCCCATGGCCATGTGTTGCAGTTGTAAAGTCTAAGTAAGTACAACAATGTCTTACTGATTTAAGGACAGTCATCCTTAACTGAGCCATAAGTGCCCTTAAACTTGTGCTCCGTATATTTTAATTGTACACTCCAGTGGAGTTACGAGAGCGAGGACTCTGAAGAGAAAGCAGCCCGTTCACTTTAATGCCTCCTCCCTACAAAACTGTTCTGGGAGCTGCTGGCGTAACCTCTCCGTGCGGTAGCTAACCCCGTAGTGAAGCTGCAGCGCTGATCCCGGCCCTGTACAGTCAGGCCCACTGCTGTGTCCACTCCGCAGCGTCCTGAGGGGCGAGGGCACTCTCACGTGCTGACCTCTAACAGCTTCCTCCACAGCTGCTCACCTGACCATGACTGGCCATTAGCCGGGGGAGCAGGTCCTGTCCTGAGACATGACGTGTAGGTGGAGCAGGTGAAGACACACTCTCAGCACATAGTCAGCATGCAGACACACACACACACACACATACACACACACACACACACACACACACAAAGCAGTTGGAATGTTTGTACTTTATCAAGTACACTCTCTATGTGTGTACTATATGTATATATTATATACAGTATATACTGTAGAATCAGCGAGCGAGACAGGGTTCTATTCTTGTGAGAGAGGTGTGTTCCTTCTTTTCTGTTTGTGCGGTGTGTGTGTGTGTGTGTGTGTGTGTGTTCATGTGTGTGTGTTTGTGTGTGTTTGTGTGTGCATGTGCATGTGTGTGTGTGTGTGTGTGTTTGTTGCTTGCATCTGTGTGTGTGTGTATGTTCATCCACACACGCACACCTGCACTTAGGAACACACATGCACTCAGGCTGTGCTGCAGAGATGTCCCGGGGCGTCCAGAGCTTTAGATGGCAGCGGTGTCCTGATCCGCCGCGTCTGTCTTCAGAAGCGTTGCGTTGCATGCGGACAACATGCTGTGCGTCCGCCGTCCACAAAGCTCTCCGGTCGCGCGTTACATAAGGGCTTAGAGGCCCGGGCCGCTCGGCCAAGTGTGTGCCCGTGAGTGCCCGTGAGTGCCCTTTACCCTTGGGACCGCCTGTGTGTGCGCATGTCCGTGAACTCAGACCACTCATCCTCCGTGCCCCCCCCCCCCCCCCCCCCCTCCTCCACCAGCGCCCTGATTCACCCTCTAAGCCCTGATGTGTCTGGACAAGGTGGTCCCGTGTGCTCTCGCCCGCTCCTGCCCGCTGCTGCCCGCTCTGCCCACTCCTGCCCGCTTTGCCCACTCTGCTCGCTCGTCCGCTCCCGCCCGCTTCCTTTTTGCGAGCGGTGACGATCAGACAGAAGAAGAGCGCCCTGCGGTGTTTGTTCGCTGTTCGGGTAGTCTCAGAGCTACAGCTCTGCGCCTGTGTGTGTGTGTGTGTGTGTCTGACGATGACGTCGGTGGCGTCGCGATGAGCGCTCGGAGAGGAGCGGAGCGTTTAGGAGAGAGAGGGGCTAATGAGGAGCCGTGCAATTGGAGCTGAATCTCAAACAATAACAACCCATTCATTAAGCCTGTTACAGTAATAGACCGACAGCGTGCACAAAGAATCAGCCAGCGAGACAGGGTTCTAATCTTGTGAGAGAGGCGTGTTCCTGCCTTTTGTGTGTGTATGTGTGTGTGTGTGTGTGTGTGTGTGTGTGTGTGTGTGTGTGTGTGTGTGTGTGTGTATGTGTGTGCGTGTGTGTGTGGGCACGTGTGTGTGTCTGTGTGTGTGTGTGTATGTATGTGTGTCTGTGTGTGTATGTATGTGTGTCTGTGTGTGTGTGCGTGTTAGGGATGTAAATGAAGGCAACACAGTCTGCCCAAACAGCTCTTAGCGCGTGCTGTAATGAGATGCAAGCGTATTGTTTCCCAGCTGATTGAATGTGTAAATTTAGCAATGACATGATGCCCTTTTTCTACACTCTGATAACAATCTACCATCTAGTCCACTGGCCCAACCCTGCCTAAAACTAGCATGTCCAGTAAGGTCCAGAAATGTAGAAGGACCGTTCTCAGCTGTGCTCTTTAGGCCCCTAATGGGTTTGCTGCAGGTCCTCTCTCCCTCTCTCTTCCTCTAGTGGTCAAGGAGGAAACGTTCTCTTTCCCGCAAGAGCCAGTGCAGGAGAGTCATGTCCCCAGCTCTCTCACTCCTCACGCTCAGGTCAATAGACTCCGTCCGCACCTCACCAGCACGACTCTTTCATTAGCACCACTCGATTTAGCTAGTCACATGCGTGTACAGGGAATGTATCTTTTTAAATGGTTCTGTGAAAATATGGCCCTTGCGGTCCATACTCACACACAGGATGAGCGACTAGGACTCACTGAGGTGAAGTGTTGATGGGGTGAAGACACAGCAAGGAAACGTAGATTTTGGTGGAGAGCGCAGATTTATTTATAGTACAAAAATAGTGACCCGACATAGAAAACAAAAAGAACTTCCGACGGAAAAGAGAAAATAAATTAACCAACAGGTTACTTAACTGAATACAAATCACCGTTCTCGTACTCTCCAGCCTTCTCTCACAAGACTTCAAGCTCTCTCTCTCAACATGAAATGAGCCAGCATTAAATAGGCCAGCCAATTACCCAATCAAGATCTGGGCTAAACCATTTTAGAGGGGTGACAGTCTGTACCAATATTGAACCTGTTCCCCATTACAAAGACACATACATACGCAAGACATAAATACATACACAGAAATACAGAGTCAAACATAGTTTAGGGAAAAGGAGAGGTCTCCTTTTCACATTTCCCTCCTCCTCTGGAGGCTCGTCACTGTGGTGGCGAGACATACAATCTGCCACCGGGGTCTGTGACTACACCAAGGGTCAGGGGAGAGACAACTCAGAGCTCTAGGGGAACACACAGCACAGAGTGCTAGGGAGACATAGGCTACAGCACAGAGTGCTAAGGGAATTACAGCACAGAGTGCTAAGGGGACTACAGCACAGAGTGCTAAGGGAACTACAGCACAGAGTGCTAAGGGGACTACAGCACAGAGTGCTAGGGAAACATACAACCTCTCAGCAGGTTGCATGAGAAACATACAGCACAAAGTGCCAGGGGATTCACAGCCTCACAACAAGCTGCCGCACAACGTGCCAGGGAAATCACAGCCTCACAACAAGCTGCCGCACAACGTGCTAGGGAAATCACAGCCTCACAACAAGCTGCCGCACAACGTGCTAGGGAAATCACAGCCTCACAACAAGCTGCCGCACAACGTGCTAGGGAAATCATAGCCTCACAACAAGCTGCCGCACAACGTGCTAGGGAAATCACAGCCTCACAACAAGCTGCCGCACAACGTGCCAGGGAAGACGGGGGTATAACAGGCTCAGAGTACCGGGGAACATACATACATACATACATACAGCACCATGTGTTGGGAGACATACAAAAATACATTAAAATTCAGCCTCACAACAAGCTGACGCACTAAGTGCAAGGGGAGACAAAAAGTCCTTTGTCGTCGGTCTCTCAGAGCCTTAAGCGAAGTCCTTCGGTCCACGATGGGCCGCCAGAAGGGACAATCAGCTCTGCTGCCTTTTGTACTGTCTGTGGGCTTTTTGCGGTTAAATGTTTCCATGTGGTCCTTTGCCGACACACCGCTGCACACTGCTCCACGTCCTCGCCTTCCTCTCCAGCCTCAGCAGGGCTGTCCTGGACCAGGTCGCTGGAACCGGCATAGCTGGCGGCGCTGTAGGCATCCACAGGGCTGCTGGTGATCGCGGGTCTGCGGGTGCCACTAGCACTCGACCTCCATCACCGGGGTGCTGCTCCTGCGGGTCCTTCTTTGCCCGCCGTCGATATACCATCGCCATTGTGTCGGTACCCATCTTCCTTGGCCTCAGTATCCCAGAGGCGTCACCATCCCACTTCTGACACCAACTGTGAAAATATGGCCCTTGCGGTCCATACTCACACACAGGATGAGCGACTAGGACTCACTGAGGTGAAGTGTTGATGGGGTGAAGACACAGCAAGGAAACGTAGATTTTGGTGGAGAGCGCAGATTTATTTATAGTACAAAAATAGTGACCCGACATAGAAAACAAAAAGAACTTCCGACGGAAAAGAGAAAATAAATTAACCAACAGGTTACTTAACTGAATACAAATCACCGTTCTCGTACTCTCCAGCCTTCTCTCACAAGACTTCAAGCTCTCTCTCTCAACATGAAATGAGCCAGCATTAAATAGGCCAGCCAATTACCCAATCAAGATCTGGGCTAAACCATTTTAGAGGGGTGACAGTCTGTACCAATATTGAACCTGTTCCCCATTACAAAGACACATACATACGCAAGACATAAATACATACACAGAAATACAGAGTCAAACATAGTTTAGGGAAAAGGAGAGGTCTCCTTTTCACAGTTCCCCTCAAAGCCTACTCTGTGTGTATGTTTTTTTGTGTGAGTGTGTATGTGTCTGTGTACTGTGTGTACTGTGTGTGTGTGTGTGTGTGTGTGTGTGTGTGTGTGTGTGTGTGTGTGTGTGTGTGTGTGTGTGTGTGTGTGTGTGTGTCTGTGTGTGTGTGTCTGTGTATTTGTGTGTGAGTGTGTCTGTGTACTGTGTGTATGTGTGTGTGTGTCTGCTTGCGGAGCCTGTACACTTGCAGAAAGTGCAGAAAGATGGCTTACCTTTCCCCTGAGCCTCATCTCATTACGCCCTGTCTCTATCTCCGCATCGCGCCTCTCTTGTTTGATGACTTTCTTTTCTTCCTCCGCGCTCTCTTATTCTGTCCATTATCCCCGCTCACTTCTCTCGAGTTTAAGATTTCCGTCTGTTTGCTCCATTCATTTCCTGCGGAGACAGTTTCAATTAGAAGCTGGGGAGCGCATCTGCCGTCGAGCCCCTCAATAAAGGTGAAATGTCCTCTTTCTTTTGGCATGGCAATTAAAGTTTGTCTCGGAGCAGAAATCCTTTTCTTAAGTTATACTCCCATTTGCTGGTATCATTATCGCCACTCGGTTGCCCTCAGCGTTTTTTGATGGGGGTTGGGAGTGAGGCCGTTGGGGGGGGGGGGGGGGCGGGGGGGGGGGGGGCGGAGAGCACTCTTAAGTCTCCACGCCACTGACCGGTGGCTTGCTCAGGGTCTGGAGTCCAGCCAAGTCATTCACACTCAGTCTCACATCACTTAGCATACGTACCGCAGAGAGCAGCCAGGCTAAGCACACAGTGGAATGAAAGGGGACGTCGGGTAAAAGTGTGTGTGTGTGTGTGTGTGTGTGTGTGTGTGTGACAGAGATGGGAAAGTGAGAAAGAAAGGAGTTGGTTACAAAAGTAAGTTTCGTGTCAGGATGGAAGTGCCGATGCAGCAGAGAGTATTTGTAAGTGTGTGTGTGTGTCTGTGTGTGCGTGTGTGTGTGTGTGTGTGTCTGTCACCAGGGGTGCAGGGTCTGATGGATAATTCAGCTAATGCAGGCTTTGGAACATGCTCGAGGATCGTGTTTAAATGTGTGTGTGTGTGTGTGTGTGTGTGTGTGTGTGTGTGTGTGTGTGTGTGTGTGTGTGTGTGTGTGTGTGTGTGTGTGTGTGTGTGTGTGTGTGTGTGTGTGTGTGTGTGTGTGTGTGTGTGTGTGTGTGTGTGTGTGTGTGTTTGTAATGCTAGGAAGGTGAGCCAGTCCATCCATGTTTGCTTCCTTGGGAAGCGCTGCCAAGGATCAGTGTATGTCTCTCCCTCTGGATGGCCTGGCAGGACGGTGATCTGCTGTCAGATGCTCCGCTCTTGTGTAATGCTACACTTTGCCTCACTTCTGGGAAGCAATTAAAGCAAAGGGTGGGGACGGGTGGGGTGGGGAGAGGTGGGGTGGGGTGGGGTGGGGCGGAGAGGCCTCACTGAAGTAGCTCGCTCATGAATAATTAAATAAGATGTCTGTCTCCTCAGTGCTTGATTGGCTCCCTGTCCCTGATGCGGCACCTAATGTTAGCACACTCGTCTATCTCTCTTCTACTTTCTTTCCCTCTTTCTTTCTTTCTTTCTTTCTCTCTTTCTTTCTTTCTTTCATTTGTTCTCTCCCTCTCTTCATACTCTCTCTCTCCCTCCCTCACTCCCGTGTGACAAGTGAAGTATGTTTGCCATGGAACCCTGTTTTCACACGTGGCTGACCATTGGCTCGTTCTCTGAATTTTACCACACTCACACACACACACACACACACACACACACACACACACACACACACACACACACTTCTCAGCCATTTGTGCCACAGCAGTGTGAGGGGTGAGCAGGAGGAGCAGTGGTTACAGTGTGTGTGTGTGTGTGTTGTGAGTAAACATTTGCTGCATTATCAGGGGAGGATTATCAGGTGTGGGGATTACAGCACTCATCTTTTCTGGGCAGGAGAGACAGAATAAGGAAGTGAGGAGCTCAGGTAGGATGAGTAGAAAGATGCTCAGAAGGAATGCATACACAGATAGGTGCACACACACACACACACACACACACACACACACACACACACACACACACACACACACACACACACACATACACACACACACACACACACACACACACACACACACACACACACACACACACACACGCATACACACACACACACACACACAGACAGACAGACAGACATAAACACTCAAACACATACACATACATACACAGATAGGTGCAGACACACACACACACACACACACACACACACACATGCACACACACACACACACACACACACACACACACACACACACACACACACACACACACACACGCACACACACACATACTATACACATACACACACACACACACACACACACACACACACACACACGCACACACACACACACACGCACACACACACACACTGATACAGTGCTGAATCTTCCTCAGAGGCAGGTGCTTATTCCCCAGCTCCACTTTAGTCATACTGAGCAGCCACACCTGGCGAATCTCCTCTAATTGTTTTCGTTTGACCCCGAGCGTGCCAGCCGTCGATGGGGAGAGATTTGGAGTTGGCGGGACCCAATCTGTGCCCGTGCCAGTGTGTAAGACATGCGCAGCCAAGCAGAAAGCCCACCCAGAGCCTCGCCTCTTTCTCTCTCTCTCTCTCTCTCTCTCTCTCTCTCTCTCTTTGTCTCTCCCTTTCTCTCTCGGCTGCTTCTCTTTCTCTCTTTCTCTATATTCCTTTCTCTCTCTCTCTATCTGTCTGTTTCTCTCTCTCCCTGTCTTTTCCACTCTCGCTCTCTCTCCCTCTCACTCTCTTTCTCTCTCTGTCTCTTTCTCTTTCTCTCCCTCTCCAGCTCTCTTTTTCTCTCTCATTTTCTCTCTCTGTGTCTGTCTGTATGTCTCTCTCTCACTGTCTCTCTCACCCTCCTTCTCTCTCTCTCTCTCGTCCCGGATGGCACATTGCTCAGTGTGAGCTCGTGCCCGGGGCAGCGTAGCTCCTCTGAGTCAACCGCCCACACTCAGATCCTCTCCACCACAGCGCTAACATGACACATGACAGCACACAGACGGAGAGATAGAGGGAGGGAGGGAGGGAGGGAGGAAGAATGTACATGTATGATCTCTCTCTCTCTTTTTTTTCTCGCTCTCTCTCATCTCTGTTCTCATATATCCAATTAAAACACAACACACAAACATATCCCCCACGTACTGTAGGTAGCAAAGGAGCATCTAAAGAAACATGTTTACAGTTTTTCAAAATGGCTACATTGCACATTGTTTGGAACCCTCCACCCTTTTCTCAAAACTGTAAACACAAACCACTTAATCTCATACTACATTCGAAAAGCTTCTGAACTGAACAATCGCCTCAAACAGTTGTACCTTTGCTCAAGACCAAAACACTGTCCTCAGATCATCTCACAAAGCAGTACAAATGAAAACACCACTGAGCAGTCATTATAAACTACATCCAAAATGGAAAACACAGTGTTCAGGACAGCTCATACAGCCCCAGGGGAAATTTTTAATTGTTTACAATACAGTAAATGCATTTTGCATCTAAAAAACAAAACAAAACAAAACAAAGACAAAAGATTTAATTTGCAGTCTATAGCCTAGAATGTACTCTGAATGTTTCTGTCCTTTGTTGATATTAACGTGCACTGTTCAGCAACCTGTTTACACTCTGAAGTAGCTTACATTGGTTGTGTCACACCATTTAAAATAAATGTGATCAACTTTGAGTAGTTGTGTTTACTGTAATGTATGGCATTTGTGCTTCCTTTGTCTTTACCTTTTTCTACTTGCGGTTACCATTATGCATCACAAGTCCATCACAATGCAAAAATGTATTTTATTGCATGAGAATGTCTTTTGCAAAAAAGTCTATTAGACCTACAAATAATGTGTTATATGTGAAAACTATTGAAGATTTTGCCAAAAGAGTGATTCAAGAAATCTGTATAGGCAACCGACAATTTGATTCACAGAATAGTGGAGAGTTTAGAGTTTTAAGAGTTGTGAAAAATATAATAACAGTTACAGTAAAGTAAAAAGGCAGTATTGAGCAAAAAGCCTTCTTTGAGGCAAAAAGGGTGAAGGATTCCTTGAAAAGAGCACCTGTCTGACTGACTGAAGCATGGCGGTGCTGAAGGGTTAACAGGATAATGATCCTACATACCCCTTCCAAAATGCCCCAAGAGTCACAAGTTTACACTTTTGTATGGGTTGCCCTCTCAGTTGCCCTCTCAGCCTGAATACTATTGATCTGCTGCCTTAGAGCAGTGCAGACAAGGCAGCCCCAGGAATTGCACAAAACTAGACACCCTTTGAAAGGAAGACTGGAAGAAAATCACCCAAATAAAAGTCTATAGACTCTTAGATGGCTGCAAAAACGATTTTCATGAGCCTCAATGCTTGCCAAAGGTGGTGTTTTGCGAAGCACAGAGCACGCAGGGTGCCCCGAATTAGGAAAAGATAGAAATAAAAAAGTAGCTCTGTTTTAAAATATTAAAGATACTGTATGACATTAACTTTTTTCGCCATTCGGAAAATCAGGTCACCTTTTAGTCGCTTAGCTCTCCGCAGAATCGGCGAGTGTGTGAGCAGATCGAAAGAGACACTCCGAGGGAGGTGGAGAGGAAGAGGTGTGCCATTGAGGTGGAGATAAAAGGGAGCGCGTTGTGTTTTGCCGTCCCCCCCAACTTGATGCGACCTGGCAGCCACGCTCCAGTGACAAGCACATGGAGCCCCAGCGCTGGGGGTGAGGCCTCCTGCCGACACACTTGCAGAAATCCATTATGAATATGGATGCTCCCTCTTTTCTGGCCCTTTTTTCTCCTTATTCATGTTGTGTTTTCTTACTGAGAAGAGGCCTCTGTGCCCTACTGTAAGGCTCTCAGCCATCTGGGTGGTAATGTTTCTTCTTCTTCTTCTTCTTCTTCTTCCTCTTCTTCGTCGTCATCTTCTTAGTTTTCTTCTCCATCGTCTTCTTCGTCTTCTTGAGCCCCTCTGTAATGGTGCTGCTATCAAAACTGCTTTATGATGACTGTCTGTGTCTCTGAAACAAAAGTAATCTAGTCGTCTATGAGTCTTATAGGGGCTGAGATGAGCACACACAAGGGTGTTAAATTAACTTATCAAATTGTCAGATTTACTTTTCGCCTGCTGTACAAGGCCAGGCAAGATTATTTATGTAGTGAATGTCACACACAGGAGTAATCCAGTGTGCATATAAGTGAATAAAATAGAATAATTAACATAAAAGACACAAAGGCAAAATGCTGCTGCTTTACTGCAAAGACTCAGACCCACACGTTTCTTCACCAGCAGGGTCACATGCTTATGATCAAACTGTAGCATGCCTGAGACCATAAGCATCATAAGAAGTCTTTTTTGTGTCTGAATAAAAACATAGTTTATGATTTTATTGGTGCTACGTGGCTTTATACGCTGGCTTCATTTGTCTGGGGCTGTACGCTGTAGATTTAAATAATTCCACCATTTTTGTTGGAAATGTGTTTATGGCCTTCATCTTTCATTTGTCATTATTTGTTTGATTTTCACCTTCAACTGTGCTTGATTTGCAGTATACAGTATTAACACTTATCATCACATTGCTTAGACAGTTAGAAGTTAGTGCTATACTTTTTGGGTGACTGCGCATTTGTATAGTGATGCCATGCACATGATTGATTGCAATGGATGCTGTTTTCAGTTTGATTTTGTTTTTGGTGTTGGTCCCAGGTTAGCTCAGCTCAGAAATTGCTCAGAAAAGGTCTGTCATTTTTTTCAATAAGAGAAGATGGTCTGTTGGGATATTCATTTATTATTTACTTTGAAGTAATGGATCCTCTCAATTCAAATGGTTTGGCATAAGCAGCATTCATTGAATGTTGCCTTTGTTATTTTAGCAAGCCTCTGTTACATATTCACCAACTTGCTGTGACACGACTTTGCTTTATCTTCTGTCAATAGTAATGGACTGTGTTCCTGTGTGCATAGAGTTCTACTCAATAGATGCTTTGGTGATATGTTCAATCTTGATCCAGTAGTTATAGTAGTTATAGTAGTAGTAGTAGGCAGCAGCAATAGTGGCAGCAGTTGAGAAAGTAGTAGTAATAGTGGTAGCAGAAGGTTTGAATATTAATGAAGATTGCATAATGATTTGGGTCTTCAAAGACATCTTTTCTGTATTCACATGGAACTTGAGTCAGGACCCACCCCACGCACACAAACACATACATACTGTACACACACAGAAGATCCAGCTATCATGGAATTGTGTGTAGTTCGGTTAGGGCATTTGCCCGCCCTCAGACAAACTTGTTATCACACCAATCAAAATGTGCAAAAATGAACACTGCACATTTATGCCATCTTTGCTTTAGGGTAAAAAGGGCAAAATGTTTGGAATGAAGTTTCTTCTTAACGGCAGTGTTCGGGAAATCTGTGAAGGAAAGAAGTTTCCGTCTCCCTCTCTTTTGGTTTGCCTCGGCCGTCGGTGGGGTGGGGTGGGGTGGGGTGGGGTGGGGTGGGGGGTGGACGTTGGTCTAATTAGGTCTGCAGTGCGGCGCGGTGCTTGGACGCGAGGGCCGGTCCTGCCCGCCTGTAATCTCCTCTCCCATCTCCGCGCGCATCAGGAGGGAGGCCGGGGCCACGGCGGCAAGGTGCAGCTCTTTGAAGGCTCCTGTCTGAAGAGCGCTCCTCGTTAATTACAGACCACCACCTCACCACCTCGCCGCCACTCCTCCTCTCCGCCACTCAGCCACTCAGCCACTCAGCCACTCCGCCACTCTGCCAACGGCACCAATGCCACCGACGGCACCAACACTCCTCGGGGTGTGATTTCAGTTGAGTTTCAGAGGCCACTGGAAGTGACCGGTCCGCTCTCACAGACTCAAATGGCATTTTTCACAACTGTCCATTTGGGTGTAAATGGGGGGAGGTGGGGGGGGGGGGGTTGGTATTATGGGCAGAATGTCTACTAAAGTGCAGTATATGAGTGTGTAACTGTGAAGGATTGGCGGCGTGTCCGTGTGTATTAGTAGTGGACATGATGCATGTTTGGTTGGTGTTGTCTGTGTTCACAAGTACAAGCGTGACAGATCCTTATTGCAGAGTTTCCCAGCGCGAGAGGCTGGCTTGTCGGAATGCGTAATGGCGTCCGTGTTGGCAGTGCCCTTGGGGTTGGCTGAGTGTGCTTGTGCCTGTCTCTAGTGTGGACGTGTGAATCACTCAGACAGCAGGTTAGGCTGGCCGGGCGGCTGCTGATGCAGCACTGGGAAGTGGACGAGCCCATGTATGTTGTGTGCGGTTGAAGCGGGTGGTGGATAAAGCATGTGATAAAAGCAGACATTTGTTGTGCGACGTGTGGCAGTATTTGACCTTCACCCATGAAGTGTCTAAGTGAGTCTGTGTGCTTTTTTTCCTCCATTTGTACCGGTCTGCTTTCATTCCGGCTACTTTCAGCGGCTGACCTGGAAACATTGTCTGAGGACGGTTATGTGAGCAGTGCATTACTCTGGCCAGCAGCCTGTTCCCATGGCCCGCAGGTCCCAGACCTGAAAGACGCCCCGCGGTGTCCACTCTCCACCTCTCTCTACTTTTCTCAGCCCCACTGACAGCGGCCGGCAGAACACATTTAAACCATCCAGCACCGCAGCTTTCATCCGTCCACTACCGGCCGTCTGAATCCCCGATCCCCCCCCCTCATCACGCCGGGTCACTCCCCTGACTTGACTCTGATCGAGCGGCCGCCTCACACCGCTATTTCGAGTGTGGAAGGAAGCTCAAGCTCAAAGCGAAAAAAAAAAATGGTGGAAGGTCACACCTTATCTTAAGCCAGTGGAAGAGGCCAGTTCGGTGTGTCTGGGCTTGAATTGCGGTGGATGAATGCTATATTTGTAACCCTTGAACAGAAGTGGCTAAACCGCTGAATGCCTCGCTGTTGGACGCCGGCAGATTGATGGGTTGGCCGAGAGTTTATTTAGCAGTTGCAAGACAGATTTATTAATTGAGCCCTTCGTTTTTCTTCTCGGAGCTGCCTCAGAAGTTCGAGGGCCCTCTGCTCATTTGTGCCAGCCCAAACTCCCGTCTGCTTAATCTGGGCCTAATGAAGTGGCAAACCAGTGTTGGCCCGCACATCTGAAGTATTCACTTTCAAACAGGCATTTGGATGAAAAGCACATTTGTGCTTGATATTGAAAATAGGGTGTAGGGATAATTTGGATGAGTGCACCCGCTCTGCCATCTGCTAATTTAAGAGAATGCCACCAATGCTAATAATGTTTAGACAAACAGCAACAGGGACAACAACAGCAACAATAATAACAACAACAACAACAACATACCCCAGGAGCACACTTTTAAAAATATGCGCTAACACCAAAACAGTGGTGTCTTGTATCTGCCCCTTAGATCTTGCTGGCAGGGGGGCTACTGAATGGCCCTCATCATATCTAGTTTAATTTGTCACTACCCCCTGTCCCTGAATGAGACCAGAGTGGAGAGGTGGCCACAAGGCACACCATCTGGGCTCCGTGAATGCCAGGTCATCATGCCCAAACCTCTGGTGCGTCTTCCTTTGGAGATGAGGACACCTGCAATTACTCAGCTGCTGAGTGATGCTGAACTTCTTTGGCTTCCCTCTTTTTCGGTTTTTTTTTTTTTTTGGCCTGTTGTTTTTCTCACCAGTCAGATTAGTTCCCCAGGGAGTGATTCTTCTTATTGTATTATGCAGAGATGTTGATGGGGATTTTGAACGCTGTTCTCAGAGGTTTCTTTATGAATTTGGGTCTCTTTTTGGTTGCAGCTCATGTCTCTGCTTTGTTACTTTTCCTAGTCAAACTGACAAAAAGCACATGTTCTTTTAGCACTTCTGCCATGAAGGAAGAACAGGACTGAACACACAGAACTATTCTGAGGCAGCTGATACTCTGCTCACCTTATAATCAGTGCACAGAAAGCAGGCAATGTGGGAAAAAAAAAACACTTTTCAGTGAGACATGATGAAGTTCCTGCTCCAACTCTCTTGTGCTGGGATTGATCAGGGAGATGGAGAGAATGAATTTGTGCTGAGGTTTCAACACGGTTTGCGATTTGTCATTCATCCCCTGTGTAAACATGCAGTTTAGAGCCTCTCCCCCTCTTTATGAATCTGCATATGAATGAATCAACAAACGAATTCA
>NC_084995.1:20478605-20483605 GCF_963854185.1 Sardina pilchardus | reverse complement strand
ATAAAATCAGGATCATGAGGATGATTTGAAGGATTAACTAATGCATGCCTTCCTAAATGGTCTGTAAACTTTGTAAGAATGAGTCAAATCAAGTCAGGGTCATTTATAAAGCTGACCAAATTGCTGTACACTTGAAAGTTCAGAAACCTGCCAGACAAGCAGGTTGTGGACTATGTTATTATTGACTTGTTGCAGGATTTCTTTTTAGCGTTCAAGTGTGGACAGTAAAACGTCTTTGTGGATACTCACCACCATGTCATCTTTCACTTCCTGTCCTCAACAGGTGACCACGCTGGTGAACACCAGCAACAAAGGGCCGTCCAGTAAGAAGAAGGGTCGCTCCAAGAAGGCCCATGTGCTGGCCATGTCGGTGGAGCAGGCCACTCAGAACTTTCTGGAAAAGGGCGAGCAGATCGCCAAGGACAGCCAGGACCTGAAGGAGGAGCTCATTGCAGCCGTGGAGGACGTTCGCAAGCAAGGTGAGTCTTCTGCCTCTGTCACCGGTACAGCCATTGACAACCAAAGAGTCCTTTATTGAGTGAAGGTTATGCTATAGCCATCGTCCCCTATGGCTCTGGAATACCCTGGTGTTCTCTGATGAATGAATGTGTGAGTGAATGGGTGAATATTAGCCATTACTCAGTAAAGCACTTTGAGTGCTTGTAGGAGTAGAACACACTCGCACACACACACACACACACACACACACACACACGCACACGCACACGCACACGCACACGCACACGCACACGCACACGCACACGCACACGCACACACACACACACACACACACACACACACACAGACAGACAGACAGAAGGAAGCTGAGCTGTTTTCTCTCTCATGTTAATGCTGCATTTGCCTGACTCAGTGATCCTCCAGATTGCCCCATGCACCAGTTTTCTCTGAAGCTATATACAGTATATGTTCCTCCTTTTCTTCCTTCTCTCTTCTCCTTTCCTTTCCTTTCCTTTCCTCTCCTCCTCTCGTCTCTCCTCCTCTCCTATTCTTTCCTCTCTCCTCTCCTCTCCATCTCTCCTTCTCTCTCTCTCTGCTCCTCGGTGGGGTCAGATAAGACCCTGCTGACGCGGGCGTAGAGATACTGAGTATAGGGGGAGATGGCGGCTGGCTGAGGTCCCAGATGATAGTACTCCGCTTCCGGTTTTGGTGCTGTGCCCTGTTGTTGTCTGAGAGCTTAATTGGGTCAATTAGGAGCTCTGCTCTAATCAAATCAGTGTGCTGTGTTGTGTTACTTAGAGATCTGCCGTCTTGCATATATTTGAAAACAAACCATGGGAGTCGGGAGTTTGTTTTTGTGCTGATTATGTGTTAATACTTTGTCTTTTTAGTTGACAGTGGAAAATGAAGGAAATCAAGGGATTTTGTTTTGGAAGGCTCCCAAAAGTTATGGAATCAAGTGTGAGCAAACAAGCATTGTAAAGTCTGGAAAGCAGGACATTGCAGTCAACAGGGGTTGGTTTGCTCAGTCAATTAACTTCATGTCTTGCTGAGTCAATACGTTAGCCAGGAACTCAGTACGTTAGTCAGCACTCAGCAACTCAGCAACGTCGGTACGTTAGTCAGCTCCTCGAGGTTGGACGATGAGGTGACCGATAGCGCACCCTCCTCGTCTTCTGCTCTGGTCATGGTTGATCTCCACTCGCTCTGGACATGGAGACTGCAGCCGAGACAGAACCAGCTGACTGACCTGACACATCCAGGTGGCGTCTGACACTGCTGTCAGCCTGCCTCCTCCTGGCTGTCTCTCTCTCTCTCTCTCTCTCTGCCTTGTGGAGGAGCAGAAGTCTCTTGCTCGTGTCTCGGAGGAGCGCTAACGTCTCTTAGCCGAGCACACAGCTGGAAGGGCTGAAGTCGGATGCTACTGTAGCTACTTCAGATCACTCTCCTTTCTCTTACTCTTGCGTAGGGTGCGACCTATATGAGCCGAGAATGTGTGTGTGCGTGTGTGTGTGTGTGTGTGTGTGTGTGTGTGTGTGTGTGTGTGTGTGTGTGTGTGTGTGTGTGTGTGTGTGTGTGTGTGTGTGTGTGTGTGCGCGCGCGCCTGCTGATAGAGGGGCGGCAGGAGGCAGGAGGCAGAAGGATGCTCATTAGCGCCAGGCCGCTCCTTCTGTCCTCTCTCACTCCGAGCAGAACTTTCCGGAGCGGGGCTCTTAGGTAGCTCTCAGCCGTGCGGCGTGAGCAACACAGCAGTGGCCTCCCGCATCCTCCAGAATCCTCTAAATCACTTCAGACAGGAGGAAGGGCAGGCCTATGTTCATCACTGCCCTTTACATGGGGATCGCTTTTATGTTTCATGTGAGAAAGGAGAGAGAGAGAGAGAGAGAGAGAGAGAGAGAGAGAGAGAGAGAGAGAGAGAGAGAGAGAGAGAGACAGAGAAGATGTGAAGCAAAGGGCTGAATTGTGAGTCTTAGTGCTCCTGAGTGTGTGTGTGTGTGTGTGTGTGTGTGTGTGTATGTGTGTGTTTGAGTGTGTGTGAGTGTGTGTGTGTGTGTGTGTGTGTGTGTGTGTGTGTGTGTGTGTGTGTGTGTATGTGTGTGTGTGTGTGTGTGTGTATGTGTGTGTGTGTGTGTGTGTGTGTGTGTGTATGTGTGTGTGTGTGTGTGTGTGTGTGTGTGTGTGTGTGTGTGTGTGTGTGTGTGTGTGCGTGTGTGTGTGCGTGCGTGTGTGTGTGCGTGCGTGTGTGTGTGTGTGCGTGCGTGCGTGTGTGTTCAAAGGGGACTGGCATGGCGAGCTGAGGTCTCATTGGAAGCCGAGGGTGGCACTGGGATCTTAGGAGCACAGCCCGGAGCAGCACAGGGCCACTACCACTCACATCTACTGCACATCTCAGGAGTCTCTCATCATCAAAGCCCTCTGTGGGGATGGGGAGAGAGAGGGAGAGAGAGAGAAGGAGAGAGAGAGGGGGGACAGAGCGAGAAGAGAGACAGGAAGAGAAAGAGAGAGGGAGAGATGTTAAGAGAGAAGGAGAGAGAGAGGAGAGAGAGATGGAGAGAGAGAGGGAGAGAGAGAAAGGGAGAGATGGAGAGAGAGAGAAAGAGAGGGAGAGGGAGATGAAGGAGGCAGAGCTAGATGAGAAGAGTCAGAAGAAGAGGTGTGTAGAGTGGGGTTCATTAGGAGAGGCTCATTTTTGGCAGAGGAGTGAAGATGAAGTATCTACTGGGCAGAGGCTAAACAGCAGGGCTACATGCAGAGGGAACATTACTGTCAAATGGGTGATTATGTGTGTGTGTGTATGTGTGTGTGTGTGTGTGAGTCTGTGTGTGTGTGTGTGTGTGTGTGTGTGTGTGTGTGTGAGTCTGTCTGTGTGTGTGAGTCTGTCTGTGTGTGTGTGTGTGTGTGTGTGTGTGTGTGTGTGTGTGTGTGTGTGTGTGTGTGTGTGTGTGTGTGTGTGTGTGTGTGTGTGTGTGCGTGTGTGTGTTTTTTGCCCTTGACCTTTTCCGGGAGGCATTAGGAGATCTCAGGCCTCAGGATCTCAGGAGAGTATGATCCATCAAGGTAAGCACAGCTCCCTCTGGCTCTGCCTCCTGCATCTCCCTGGTCCTCTCTGCTGTTGACCTTGGGCCAGCACGCACATACCACCGCAGAAATCAGAGCAGACCAAATCACATTAGGAGACAGCTGGAGCAGGCCTCAGAGAGAGGGGGAAGAGAGAGAAGGAGAGAGAGAGAGAGAGAGAGAGGCAGAAAGGAAGCATCAGAGAGAAAAAGAGAGAGAGAGAGGGAGGCAGACAGGAAGCATCAGAGAGAGAGGGATAGAAAGAGAGAGAGAGGCAGAAAGGGGCATCAAATAGAGAGATAGAGGGAGAGAAAGATAGAGAGACACAGAGGCAGAGGGAGAGAGAGAGAGTCCAGACACCCTCTCCCCTCTCTGTAAATGGAAGCTGACTCCTCTCCTCTCCTCTCCTTCCCTGTGACTGGATTATGTCTGAGTCAGAGAAATGGAAGTGTATGAAGATGAGGAGCCCCATACCCAGCGCATGGCCATGATAATGAGAGATTAGGCGCGTCTGAATGAGAGAGAGATTTCAAGAGTTTGCTTATGCTGATGTGTGTCCCCGGAGCCCTTGTGGGTGGAACGGAGAATGATGAAGTGTCTCGGAGAAGAGGAGGAAGAGGAGGAGGAGGAGGAGGAGGAGGAGGGGGGAAAAAAGCCTTTGGAAATTTCTCCTTCGTCTCTCTCTCTCGTCTTCAAAAAGCGAAGGACAGTGCTGCCAACAGAAATGCCAGGAGCCGGAGGACGAGTGTGCCATTTTGTGTGTCCTTAAAAGATGGTGGTGCCAAGAAGTTGCTAAACAGGCAGCTTTCTGTCACTTTGATCAAGTGGAGAAATGCACTCTGCCGCACGCTCTTTCACTTTCATCTTTTACTTTTTCGCTCTCTCACGCACTCTCTCTCTCTCTGTCTCTCTCTCCCTCTCTCTCACACACACACACTCTCTCTCTCTCACACGTACACTGTCTCTCTCTGCCTTTGTCTGTCTGTCTCTCTCACACGCACACTCTCATATTCAAATTCAAATTTAAAAGGTGTTTTGTTGGCATGGGAAATAGTTGGACATTTGTATTGCCAAAGCAATTGTTCCATAAATGTGTCAAGGCCTAAGCAATTACACAAGGCGTAGGAGAACATAGACAAAGTGAACTATTGTAAACAGATTGTTCTCCCCTTTCACTCTCTCTCTCTCTCTCTCTCTCTCACACACACACACACACACACAGAGAAAAGTCGTAGAAAATCTATTGTCAAGGTTACATGTGCAAGGTTATGAAATCACCTTATAGAACATTGAGCAACCATGAATCCCTAGTTTCAACTAGTTTGAGATCAGTCGGTCTGATCACTGCATTTCTCAGCCTTGATTTGCTTCAGTATCGTGTCTGCAGCTGACAGAATGCTTTGAACTGCGTAGTGAACTTAGCACTTTGTTGAGAACATTGTTATTCTGACTAATGTGTGTGTCTGTCTTTTTCTCCTCTGTTG
>NC_084995.1:20463605-20466105 GCF_963854185.1 Sardina pilchardus | reverse complement strand
TCTCTTTTTGACTTTATTTGAGTCCAGTGTACTCAAGCATTGGAATTGAAGGTGAATGGATGCACTTAAGAGAAAAAGGGTGAATAATAGTTATGAGCAAGTAAGTATTTTAAGAAGCGATGATGGAGATCGGAAAAGAAGTCCTGGAGTTAGGCTGTATTGATATGTGCACATACTGTAAGTGCTTCTGTATGTGCACATGAGTTTGCTTCTGCAACAGAAAGTGACGTGTCAGGGAAGTTGAGATGGAGTGAGAGATGGATGGATGGATGGATGGATGCATGAATAGAAGGGAGGCAGCACTGAGAGACCAGACCCTTTTGAGCACCAGGAGTAAGGTCGAGAGAGACACTGAGAAAGGACAAATTTGAAGCCCCCTGCTCTCTCTCTCACTCACTCTGTCTCGTAAGCAGGCCCAGTCCTGCTGCCTATGCCCCCACCACAGCCACAGCCACAGCCAACGCACCAGCAGCAGGGCGTACATGCCCCCCCCCCCCCCCCCCCCCCAGTCCCCTGTGCTGCTCAGCGTAGCTCTGAGTGCTGTCGCAGCCTGCTCCCTGCTCTGCTCTGCTGTGCTCACAGTCATGAACGGACAGGCAGGGAAACGCTCTCCAATAGCGGAGCTGTGGACGGGTCTTTTCATATGCCCACCTCCTCCACCACCTCCTCCACCTCCTCCACCACCACCACCTCCTCCTCCGGGATCACCAGTGATGGGCACCAGGCGCTCCTGCCTCTGACACATTTTCCCATGTAAGAGACACACTGCACTGAGCATTTATCACAGTATAGAAACAAGTCCCCACAGAGAGAGAAAGGGAGAGAGAGAGAGAGAGAGAGAGAGAGAGAGAGAGAGACAGAGAGAGAGAGAGAGAGAGAGAGAGAGAGAGAGAGAGAGAGAGAATGGGGGAGAGAGAGGGGGAGAGAGAGAGGGGGAGAGAGAGATTGAGGGGGAGTGAGATAAGGAGAAGGAGAGGCATTTATGGCTGCACATTTGCCGTATGTGCCCATGTATATGGAGAAGAATGGAGTGGGGGGGGGGGGGGGGGGGGGGCGGGGGGTTGGTATGCAGGCTTTTTAAATCTGTGCTTCACATCAGAATAATTGCTTCAGAGGCCCATCCCATGTTGCCGTGGTGACAAATCAGATGTGACTGCTCCGACATCTTTGGTGGCTCAGGGAGGGGAGTATTACTTTTGCGATCCTGGATAACATCTATTAATATGTCAGTCCTGCCTTTGCAGATTGTCTTTTCGGTGTCACTTTTGGTTACCGCTGTGCGCGTGAGTGCCGATGGTCAAAGCCTGTCAGCTCTCGCGGCCAGATGTGTTCTACCTGAGCGAGCGAGATGAAGGCGAGCGGCAGTACTTGATGCAAAGCAACAGGGGGCACTGTTGCTCCATCTGTGCCGTGAGGGCACTTTCTTTTTTTTTTGCATAATCTCATTTCTCCATTTTGTTGTCCTTTGTGCTCTCTCTCTTTTCTCTTTTTCTTTCTCTCGTTTCACTTCCATCACACACATACACCCACACACTCACACTTTCACTGGCTCTTACTGTTTCTCTTTCTTTCTCTCTCTCTATTCTCTCTCTCTCTCTCTCTCACACACACACACACACACACACACACACACACACACACACACACACACACACACATTTTGATTTTCTCTAATGCATCTCCTGAGCTACTGCTGTGTGATGCCTGGCTGCTGGTTTCTGGTGAAAGCATGCTGACGTGTTAAATGCGTTGGGTTGTTTAATTGAAGCTGGAACCATAAAGCAACACCGGGGAATTTGAAGGGTTAACGTGACGTCCTTCAGAAGATTCGTACTCTCCTCCCCACTCGTCTCTCCCTCTGTCCCTCTCTCCCTCTCTCTTTCTCTTTCTCTGATTCTCTCCTCTTCCTCTCCCTCTCTCATCTCTCGATGCTAATGTGCATTTTCTCTGTGGCACATACAGTACTGTATAGGGACCATGCCAGCTTGACGAGCTCATCTCTCTCTCTCTTTCTCTCTCTCTCTCCCTCTCTCTCTCTCTGTCCTGTCCCCTCGTCTTTTCTCTCCCCCCTCTCTCTCCCTCCCTCTCTCTGTCCTGTCTGCTCTCGTCTTCTCTCTCCTTCTCTCTCTTTCCCTCCCTCTCTCCCGCATCTCTCCTACGTGTGCCTGTCAGAAATGACAAGGACATCGGCGCACGGCGCGGGATAACACGACATCGTATGGATCCACCTTCCTTCCTTTCGGTCGATTCTGTAGTCTCTATCTTTCATGCTTACTGAAATTCTGCACAAGCAAAAGCTCATAGGAGTGTGCGCGCACACGCACACATGCGCGCAGACACACACACACACACACACACACACACACACACACACACACACACACACACACACACACACACACACACACACACACACACAGCCACACACACACACACACACACATACACATACACACACTCACATACAGCCATTGACTCACAGATGCACATGTACACGCAC
>NC_084995.1:20453605-20458605 GCF_963854185.1 Sardina pilchardus | reverse complement strand
GAGACCAGCCAGCCGCTCACTCAGGCCAGAGGGAGAGAGGAGAGAGAGAGAGAGAGAGAGAGAGAGAGAGAGAGAGAGAGAGAGAGAGAGAGATGATGGACAAAGAATACTGAAATGAGACAGAAAAAGGAGTGAGTCGGAAAGATGCGGAGAAGAAAAAAGAGAGAGAGAAAGAGAGAGAAAGAGAGAGAAAGAGAGAGAGAGTGCAAACAGAGGGAGAAGCACTGAGCTGGTGGCTGTTTTCTGTGTCGGTGCAAATCCCTATTCTCTTGGCTTCTCATGCAAAGCTTCTTTACAAAGTTTTTGACGGCGGCTCCGCGCAGCGTCCTTGCAAGAGGGGCCCAGGTAGAGAACATCTGCCGCCGTTTGGCCGGGCGCTACGCTATTTCGGAGGCGAAACCAGCAGGCGAGATTACCGATGCGGCTGCAGCCCACTGTTTTATCTCGGCATGCCTAAGCTCCTTTTCTCCAAGTTAGATCACAACGCCGGAGCCGCGCGCGGAGCCGTGTTTTCTTGTCGCCGTGAACAATATTTACTTTCCTCCGCATCCCAAACGCACGGCTTCAGGATGCTCGTGTCGTGTGTCAGAGAACGGGCATGCAGGGACTCGTTCTCTCTGTCTTTCTCTTTGTCAAATAATATATAAATAAAATGAAAATTAAGCTTGACAAAACAAATGCTTTGCCAAAGCATTTCCAACTGTACAGAACATTATATGTAGTCCAACGCATTGGGCCAGTTTGTCATGCATGGATTGAGCCTAGTCTAGGACTAGATGTAAGCACAAGGTGTGCTTGTATGTACAGTATGTGTGTATGTGTGTGTGTGTGTGTGTGTGTGTGTGTGTGTGTGTGTGTGTGTGTGTGTCCGTTGTAACTGCCACCGTTAATGTAGATGATGCAAGCATTGTTTGGAAAGCTCTTATGGACTATGTGTTTGGTCGCCGCACTGAGGCTTGCTTTCAAAAAAGCGCTGCTCAGTGGGAGAGTTTATCATGTGCGAGAACAAAACGCCGCTCCAGTCTTAGAACATCTACCGGAGAAGTTAACATCGGACATGGATTTTGCCGAGTACCAACATCCCCTATCACAACAACAATGGGCAGCCTTCCAGGACAGCGAGAGAGCCTTCAGAGCCAGGCTGAACACCAGGCCAGAACAGAGACGCTTTGCTACCTCTGGAGATCCGGGAGAATGGGCACGTCTGATAAAGCTGCTAATCGGCGTGTTTTTTAAGAACGGCATTTTCTCAACTGTGACTCACGGAGAAAAGCAACTTGGATTCCCGTTGCTGAAATATGTGACGCGGATCCTTAAAAAGTTTCCCCTCGAACAACAACTGCCTGGAATCCTGACACCGTTTACCATCGCGGACTGGATTGAGGTGCAACTGCGTTTTATCCGTGACACGATTCAGCCACAGCTTGGCCCCACTACAACCCACAAGCGTCACAAACGAGTGAGTAGAAATAAGCTTGCTTACCTGTGGCAGCATAGAAAATCAAAGGCCATTCAGATCATCCTAAACAATAGCGAGTACCCCGAGCCACCTCCTTGTCCTAGCGATATCACACTGATAACGAGCCACTACGAAAATAAATGTTTAAGCCAAACATCAATCAACGACCCTCTTCCATTGCCACCCTGGGATAATAGCCTACAACGTGTAAATCCTACTGACTTTCCAAACGCAATGCATTTCTCAATGACTGAGGTAGAGACTGTGTTACATAGCTTGCCAAACAACAAAGCATGTGGTATAGATGGAGTCACATATGAAAACCTAAAGACTGCACACATTTATAACACATTAACATCCATTTTTAATGTCTGCCTGGAAAATAAGAAAGTGCCTGAGTCCTGGAAAGGAGCAGTGATTTATCGTATTCCCAAAAAAGACAATGTACCTAACGATCCATCAACATGGAGGGACATTTCTCTCCTACCTACAATTTACAAGGTGTTTATGAAGTGTGTCCTGTCTCGTGTGCTCCCCTGGCTAATTGACAATAGCATCCTGTCACCAAAACAGAAGGCCTACATTAACAGACAAGGAATGAATGAGCATGTATTTTGTCTTAAAACTGGGATAGATGATTTTAAGCATGAATCCTGCAAACTTTACTCTGTCTTTCTGGATTTTCGTGACGCCTTTGGAACTTTGAATCACAATGTCATGATTAAGGCTCTTGAGGAAATCCAACTACCTCAGGTATTCATTGAAATAGTAAAAGATGTTTACAGTACATCCTTCATACAGGTCATCTGTGGAAAACAACTCACAGACCCAATACCCCTCCAAGTAGGCATAAAAACAGGCTGCCCATGGAGTGCCATCAACTTTGTACTCGCCACTAACGGGTGGATTGAGTGGCTATGTGACTGTGCCCCACCCAGTGTGTTTTCCCCTAATCCTGTACAAGCATATGCCGATGACATCCAATTGGCCTCTCGGGAAGAGACAGTAATTAAGAACATGCTTGCCAGAACAGACTCATTTCTGAACTGGTCAGGTTTACAAATCAAGCAGTCAAAATGTGCCGTTCTCTACCAGAGAAGAAGTGGGGGAAACCGTTGGTACAAATCCAGAGCTGATCGAAATCCTGAGTTTACCATCAGTACAGAACCGATCCGAGTGTATGACCTGCACGAGACGTACACATATTTAGGACACAAATTTAATATAGCTGGGGAGTGGAAAGAGCAGGTTGAGTACATAACCACTGAATTCACTTCCAGGCTGGACTTGATAGATGCTTCACCACTTCCTCTGCTCATGAAGCTGGAGGCCATCAGACAGGTTGCCCTGTCTAGAATACAACATCTCTTCGCCAACATCCATCTTATGAGCAAGACACTGAGTCAACTGAATAACAAAACGGTCTCCTTAGTGAGAAAGTGGTTCGGACTGAACACTCACACTACTAGAGACATCATTTTCCAGTCCAAACAGGATGGGGGTTTTGGTGTTCCAAACGTGGAGTGGATATATAATGCAACAAGACTGTCACATCTCATTAAAATGCTGAACAATGATGACAACACTGTCAGGGAGCTTGCTAGATCCTCTCTGTTTCTGGACATGAAACGCCGCAAAGTCCCCCTGGCAAGAGAGGGTGAGCCAAGCTTCCTGGGCTTCAAAAGGAAATCTAACTCTAAAATGGAGACTCACTGTGCTGGTTTTGGGGTCTGGTCAGATTGGCCTGATCTTAATGACCTTTGTGTAAGAGTCGGAGTATCCCTGGACTGGGTTAAACCTGACTCAGAAAATGTAATCGTTTCTGAAGACCTTATAACTGACTGTTTAATCTCAGTAAGGGCTACTATTGTGGGTACAGGACACCATCTATCACCTGACAATGCACGAAGGTGCCTTGTAAAGCTACAACAACAGCGCCAACAACAACATTGGACTGATTTAAAATTACAGGGAAAGCTTGCTTGCCTTCCTACTGCAGACCATACTGTCTCTCACTCAATACTTAAAAACTCTGCTGTTGATGAAGACATACTGACTTTTGCAGCCAAAGCCAGACTACAAGTTCTTCCAACTAGACTTAATCTATCTCTTTGGTACCCTAACACATTCTCTTCCCACTGTTTGCACCATGATAACCAGCTAATTATTGAATCCCTGTCTCATATTCTGAATGGCTGCTATGTGTATAAGGGAATGTACATGGCCAGACACGACAGAATTGTTGACTTAATAGTTGAACACATAATCCCATGTGCTTCACCGCTTACAACAATCTACAAGAATGTATGCGTCTCACCTTGCATGTTCAAACTCTGTAATAGTGGAAATAATGTGTTTTTAAATCTTGCTGCAAAAAGGCCAGATGTTGTTGTTGTTGATGAGGACAGCAGAGAAGTAACCATTATTGAAGTAGGCTGTGCATTTGACTACAGTCTAGAGGATGCCTACCTCACCAAGCTTTTAAAGTATCAGCCACTCAGAGACATTGTTGTACAGCTTGGGTACACATGTAAGCTGTTGGTGTGTATATTTGGAAGCTTAGGTAATGTCCACAGACTAGTAGTCAGGGGTTTGCAGATTGCTGGTCTCTCTAAGCCAAGAGCAAAGGCTCTAGCAAAATTCTGCTCAATTTCTGTGATAATTGGCAGTCGCCACATATGGAGAAGGCGTTGTTTTATGTACCCATGAACTGAGACCAGAGACATAGGCTACTGGGTTTGCAATGCTGGTGTCTAAAATTGTTTGTGTTCAGTGAAATTCATTGTAAAATGTGAACACAAATAAAGGTATTAAAATGTGTGTGTGTGTGTGTGTGTGTGTGTGTGTTTGTTTCAACATATGCTGTACTCTCTCTCCCGTATCTCTGCCGTCTTTATAACTGATGCAGGTAAATGTGTTGTGTGCTGGGAAGGTAAACATCATCTCTTCTGCCACTGCCTGCACTCAGGGAGTTGTATTTAGCAATGCACTTAGGGGGTAGTGCTCAGCAGGGAGAATGATGAGAGGGTCCTGTCTTCCATGACAGCTTTCTCTTTCTCTTTCTCCGTCTCTCCCTTTCATAAAGCCTTGTTCCCTCACAGCAAGCAAGGACTGAACACAAGACGCACACCCGCGCTCGCTATGTTGTCCGTTGAAAAACATTCCCTCTCGTTTGTTTGTTTTTTTCGTCTATTAGGCCACTATTTCGCGCCGGCATATTGTCTGCCCAATTTCGCTGTCTGCCGGCCGTCTCTGAGCGATGTCTGTGGACAAATGGCCCGGCTTCCTGGAAGAGCCTATTGCCTGGCTGCCGATGAGACGTCTTGGTGAAATGGGTGAATGATAGCATAACAATAGCTCGGTTGCATTGGACCGGGCTGGGCTCACAATGCCTGCTGGCTTTATTCAGAGAGTGGCTGCAGAGAGCCGTGTGTCCTAGGTACCTGGGCACCCTCGGGTGTTACAGTATTGTACTTCTGGATACGGGTGTCAGTTTGTTTGTTTGCTGTTGTTGTTGTTGTTGTTGTTTTTGCTGTTCATG
>NC_084995.1:20426105-20448605 GCF_963854185.1 Sardina pilchardus | reverse complement strand
GTCATGTGTTGTCTCTGCTATTATTAACCCCCCAAACGACGGGTTAATTGCTGTGCTGTAGTGTGTGAAAGCACCTAATAGCGACATGTACAACGCACCTAGAAGCTAACGTTTTCGTTAACGATGCCTAATGTTAGCTAACATTGGCCTAACCTTGGTTAAAGAGGTGTTGAACACAGCGTTCAAACACGTTGTTGACTTGGAAAAACGTATTCATGTTATCCACGTTTATTTGGTGTTGAGGTCTACTGTCTTATCCAGAGCAGACGCTTATCTCGGTTGAAATGTGGCTTAGGAAAGGGTAAAAAATACACACGGTCGCCCAGCTTCTTGGGATACATTGTGTCGGGGTTGCATGTACCCCATGCACACCGTTTTACAATTTAAAACTTAAAATGTCAAGAAAAAACATATAAAAACGAATGAAAACTGACCGACTGCAATGCATTTCAATGGACGTGGAAGCCGAGAATGTCCGAGTGTATTGTAGCTATTTGCCCACTGTGATTGGCTCGTTGCGTTCGGGGGCGTGGTTTAGCCATAGGTGAATTGTCTCTCTCTCTCTCTCTCCCTCTTTCTCTCTGTGTCTCTCGCTCCCTCTCTCTCTCTCTCTCTCTCTCTCTCTCTCTCTCTCTCTGTGGGGACTTGTTTCTATACTGTGATAAATGCTCAGTGCAGTGTGTCTCTTACATGGGAAAATGTGTCAGAGGCAGGAGCGCCTGGTGCCCATCACTGCTGATCCCGGAGGAGGAGGTGGTGGAGGAGGAGGTGGAGGAGGTGGAGGAGGTGGAGGAGGAGGTGGTGGAGGTGGCGTGGGCATATGAAAAGACCCGTCCACAGCTCCGCTATTGGAGACGTGGCCGCTTTAAATGAGATGTCTTTATCTTTGACATGACCAAAAAAAGGAACATGATTTCAGCCTTTACGATAGAAGGTTATTAAAAAAATACATTACCTTGTCAAATCGGCAAATCAGCTTCGGAGACAGTCAAGGAGTTGCACCATGGCAGTCAATTATATTTTCTGCGGTACCTTATGGAATGTTGGACAGCTGCTTTAGAAAAGAACAGAGAGGTATGGCACTGCAGGTACAGTGGAATGCCAGGCCTTTCCTAATCCAATCTTTTCAGCGCTCCATGATGGTGATAAACCAAGTAAAAAAGAGTCCATGTGTTGGGAACTGCAACTGCTGTACGGTATGTGCTTGCCAAGGACAAATGTTGGCCATGAAGTTCTTGTTTGCAGATTGTTGTCTGGTAGTATTTTGTGTTCAGTAAATTGGTCGTTTTTGACAGTGGAGGCCGACTTGTACAACACACCGAGGCCAATCAGGGGCCTAAAATGGCTGCATTTCGAGGAATGTTTCTTTATGTATATGTTCTATGTGCTGGCACATTATGGGCAAAATGGCCATGAAGTTCTTGCAGAGAAATAGTATTTCATGTTATTTATTTCCAGGGCGTAAGTGGTCAATTTTGACCACATGATGAATATCGCCATCATTTACAACACACTGAGGCCAACCAGGGGAGTAATGCCTTGCTAATCAGGTTGGATTGCGAGGAATGTTTCACTGCGTTTGTCCAGTGTTAATGAGATCCTCTCCCTCTGCAGTTGATGCAACGGAATTCACCTGCTGTGTGTTTGTGCTGCATGTTGCTATTTCTTTCACCCCGGTGTGTTAGTGAGGACCTCTAATCAAGGCTAGCACTTAGGAGGGAGGCGCTCGCCCTCTCCTCTCCTCCGAATCGAGCGCGCCTCACTTATCGCTCACCTCACTGAGTTCTCAGCAGTCTCTCCGCAGAGCTCGCTGCTTCCCAGATATATCAATGGGCTTCAGCCAGGGGAGCATGGCGTCCACCGCTGCCAGCAAGCCATCTCTCTCCCGGTCATCTGTCAATACACACACACACACACACACACACACACACACACACACACACACACACACACACACACACACACACACACACACACACACAACGCATGCACACACACACACACACACAACGCATGCACACACACACACACACACACACACACACACAAAAACACACAAACAACACACACATACAGTACAACACACACACACACACACACACACACACACACATACAAACAACACACACATACAGTACAACACACACGCACACGCACACGCACACGCACACGCACACGCACACGCACACGCACACGCACACACACACGCACATCACGCCACAGCCAGCCAGTCGATGAGGTCAAGGTCACTCCAGCATGGCGCTCAAGGGGGGTAGGAGGGGAGAGCTGGGGGGTATGTGCTGGCCCGTGGCTGTGCCCATTAATCTCCCCTCCTTGGCCGGATGAAGCGGGCGGCTCTAACCCCTTCAGTCCCAGATGCCCAGGCGGAGCTCAACTCCCACCCATCTGCCAGTGCGGCCCCTCCACTCCAACATGCCAGCCCCCACCCTCGTGCCCAGGTGGGGCCCTGCGCCCCGCACCACCCACCCCACCCCCAGACAGCAGTGGGAGGGTGCAGCTTGAGTTGGGCTTTGTTCCAGAACCATTGGATAGCCGTGTGTGTGTGTGTGTGTGTGTGTGTGTGTGTGTGTGTGTGTGTGTGTGTGTGTGTGTGTGTGTGTGTGTGTGTGTGTGTGTGTGTGTGTGTGTGTGTGTGTGTGTGTGTGTGTGTGTGTGTGTGTGAGGTGTGTGTATGTGTGTGAAGTGTGTGCCTGTTTAAATATGGCTAACCCAAAAGGAATAGCATACAACCCATCATTGTGCTCTCTCTCTCTTTGATTCTCTCTTTCTATCTTTCTCTCTCTCTCTCTCTCTCGCTCTCTCTGTAAAAAGCCGTACAATACCTCTCCTTAAGATTCAGACCTGCGTTCACTGCTGCAGAGCTGGGGGAGGAATGTCAATGGTGCAAACCTCAATGGCAAATGTATTCCCCTTGCAAGGAGCATTTTACAAGTTGGTGAGAGGGCTTATGTGTCCTCGTCCTCCTCCTTCCTCCATTCATACTGTAGATGCCTTTATGATAGACATCCTCATGCTGACAACACCAAATGGACACAACTGGTCTTTGCTGGAATATAGGCTGGTTCACACATACGGAATGTGTTTTTTGTGTAGTTACAGGACTTAAAAGGTTGTCTTGGAAACAGTTTGAGAGGTTGAGGGAGTGGAGGAGAGAGAGAGAGAGAGAGAGAGAGAGAGAGATAGAGATAGAAGCAAGTCGAGAGTTCCCAGAGTCCCGCATCATAATATCTACTCTCCTCCCCCGCACAGACACACCTCCGCACCTCATCCACAGCATCAATGCAGAACTAACCAGAAACTGCTCTACCCTCCCGAACGTCCACGTTGCCCACCACCCCTCCATCGGCCCACGTGAGTTGTATGACGGACTTCACCTCCACAAGAATGGAGTCAGAATCTTCGCCAGGACCCTCAAAGATGTGGCCCTAGGACGGAACCCAACCAACTCCCCGCCCTACATCACCTATCACTCTCCCCCACCTAATCCGCATGGCTACAACTCCTTCTCTAGAGGACCCTCTACACAAAAATCATACTCACCAGCTCATCACAGGATGACATCCCAGCCCAATACCACCCAGCCACTACAGCAACAGCAGAGCTATGCCAAAGCTCTAGCCCAACCACCTCCTGCATCCCATCAACCCTCTGAACTAGATGAGATAAAACACATGCTCCACAAGCTATGCGCAGGCCTTCTCCAACTGTGAGTTGAACATACAAAAAAAAAAAAAAAAAAAAAAAAAAAAATTGTGCGCGCATACACGCACACACACGCACACACACACACACACGCACACGCACACGCGTGCACACACACACACACAAACACACGCACACACGCACACACGCACACACACACACACACACACACACACACACACACACACACACACACTTTCAAACAATGTCATGTTACAGTATTGTGAAAAGCTATCAAACTTTTTTTGGATTACTTGTCTCACAAAATGGTTAATTGTTCTTCGTTACCATACTCATGCCTTCTTTTTGTATTAGCTGTTGGAACATCCAGGGTCTGTATTCCTCAGCCTTTGGTCTGAAGACTACGAACCCTGAGTTTTTGGATTGTGTTACAAAATGTGATATATTAATTCTTACTGAAACTTGGCGTCGTGAAAATGTTATCTCTATGTGTCCAGTAGATTATTTTGAGTTTGTAGTGCCCTCAGTAAAATCAACAAAAACACGTCGTGGAAGAGATTCAGGTGGTATCTTGGTGTGGTGCAAAAATGAATTGGCTAAACACATATCAATTGTCAAAATAGAGAAATACCACTTATGGCTGAAATTACGCAATACCATAGGCATTGCTGAATTCACAACTTACCTCTGTGCAGCATACATTCCGCCAGCTGACTCAGACTACTATGAAGAAGATTACTTCAATAAGCTCTACACAGAAGTAGTTTATTTCCAAGCACAGGGCAAAGTGATACTGTGTGGAGACTTTAATGCACGGACAGGCATTGAGCCCGACTTTATTGACCCTGAGGGTAGTGCACATGTGTTTGGCCAGTTACCATTGCACCTTTCACCAACGACCACAACACGGTGCAACCTAGACTGTGTGGTAAACAACAGTGGTAAAGAGTTAGTGCACCTCTGTCAAGCCTTAGGCCTGTACATTCTTAATGGCAGGATTAGAGGGGACTCTTTGGGGAGGTTCACGTATTCTTCAGCCCTGGGTAGCAGTGTAGTGGATTATGCAATCACTGACATGGACCCCTCTCACTTCAGTGCATTCACTGTCAGGCAGCAAACTCCATTTTCCGACCATAACCAAATAAATATATTCCTGAAAATGACTAACAATTTTACTAAATCACATAAGGAGCCCAGTAAGTTGTACAATCTCAATCCAATGTACAGATGGGCGACAGACAGTTCAGAAAAATTCATACAAGCCTTAAATTCACCAAATTTGACTAACAAAATAACTAACTTTACTAACAAACCCTTCTGTAATGATACAAAAAGTGTCAACATGGCCGTTCAAGAGCTGAACCTTATTTTCCACACTGCTGCAAAAAAGGCTGGGCTAACAAAAAGCCAGAGAGCAAAAGCCAAAAAGCCAAAATGTGATAAATGGTTTGACACAGAATGCAAAAATATAAGGAAGGAATTAAGACAACTGTCAAACCTAAAACACCGCCACCCCCAAGACACAGTTTTAAGACAACAATATTGTCTGACCCAAAAAAGTTACAAACAAACCATCAAAAGAAAAAAACAGCACTACACCAACAAACTTATCTATGAGATTGAAGACTCCATCAACAAAAATCAGTTTTGGCATATGTGGAATAATTTGAGCACTAAAGAAGCAAAAGAAGTACCCATTCAAAATGGTAACACTTGGATTGAGCATTTTCAAAACCTTTACAGTGAAATACAACTAACAGAAACAAACCAAAATCAGATTAAAGAAAAATTACAAACTTTCGAATTAGTATTTAAAGATAATCAAAGTCCACTGGAATTCCCCATTTCCAGTGAAGAATTATCACAAAAAATTAGATCCTTAAAGCCCAATAAATCCTGTGGACAGGATAGCATCAGGAGTGAGATGCTTAAGCAGAGCACACCTGAGATGCAGAATGCAATGCTCAAATTATTCAATCTTGTTCTAAGTTCTGGCTCTTTTCCTGACATCTGGAATCAAGGCATTATCACACCAATTCATAAAAGTGGAGACAAATTGGATCCTAATAATTACAGAGGTATCTGTGTGAACAGTAATCTGGGGAAGGTATTTAGCAGCATATTGAATGAAAGAATCCAAACCTTCCTTAACAAGCACAATACCCTGTGTAAAAAACAAATTGGCTTTCTTCCAAATCATCGCACTACGGATCACATTTACACCCTACACACCCTAATCAACAAACACGTAAAAGATAAGAAAAATGGAAAAATATTTGCATGTTTTGTCGACTTTAAAAAAGCATTTGACTCTATTTGGCATGACGGATTATACTACAAACTGCTAGAAACTGGTGTAGGGGGTAAAGTATATGATGTGATCAAATCAATGTATTCAAACAATAAATGCAGTGTAAAAATTGGCAAAAAACAAACAGAAGTCTTCACACAGAAACGAGGAGTGAGACAGGGCTGCAGCCTGAGTCCAACTCTGTTCAACATCTACATCAATGAGTTAGCGGTGCAGTTGGAACAGTCTGCAGGCTCTGGACTCACCCTCCAGAATACAGAAGTCAAATTTCTGCTCTTTGCAGATGATCTGGTCCTCCTATCCCCTTCTGAACAGGGCCTACAAGAACACCTAGACCTGCTGGCAAAATACTGCCAGACCTGGGCCCTGTCAGTAAACCCTACAAAAACAAAAATCATGATTTTTCAAAAGAAACCCAGATGTCAGGAACACAGACACACTTTCACTCTAGGTGGCACCGCCCTAGAGCACACGATGCAGTATACCTACCTCGGTCTGGTTATTACTGCATCAGGTAGTTTCAGCATGGCAGTGAATGCACTCAAAGAAAAAGCCCGCAGAGCCCTCTATGCAATAAAATCTAAATTTTACAATATAAATATACCAATATCAATCTGGTGCAAATTATTTGACAGCATAATACAGCCTATTGCGCTATACGGAAGTGAAGTCTGGGGTCCACTCAGCATGCACAACTACACTGCATGGGACAAGCATCCAACAGAAGCCCTACATGTAGAATTCTGTCGATTTATTCTTAAAGTCCAAACAAAAACACCAAACAATGCATGTAGGGCAGAATTAGGCCGTTACCCATTGGCAATACCTATCCAAAAACGAGCACTAAAATTCTGGATGCACTTGAAATCAAGTCCCATAAATGCACTCCACTTTGAGGCTCTACAAACCCAGGAACTGAACCCTAACAAGAGTCCCTTATGCCAACTGGTACTGAAGCTCACTAACTCCATAACAAGTATACAACCTGCTCAGACCAGTACTGCTTCCAAATCAACAATTAGTGTCAAAATTGCCATCAAACAAGCGAAAGAAGACTATTTGGAACATTGGAGAAATCAAACTACCAGTCAAAGCAGAATGAATTTCTATCGGGCCCTAAATCGAGAATATAAATTGGCAGAGTATCTCTTCTCTGTCAGAGATACGAAGCAGAGGCAAATCCTGACCAAGTACAGGCTAAGTGACCACACTCTTACAGTGGAAACAGGCAGGCACAGGAAAACCTGGCTGCCAAAAGAGGAAAGAATATGTGGTCACTGCCAGACAGGGAAGGTTGAGACAGAGGAGCACTTTCTTCTTCACTGTGAAAAATATAAAAACATAAGAGAGGCATCTTTCCCTAGTTTTAAATCATACTACCCAAAGTTCGAAACCATGGGTTCACATGATAAACTGCCTATCCTCTCAGGAGAGGGATATTCAGCCCCTCTAGCAGCAAGATACATTTCACACTGTCATAAGCTGAGAGACACTAGCATAACTTAATTATTTTATCTCACAGGACTATATCCTTATTTTTACAGAGAATAGACATACTTATGGTATATTACTTGTATTCTTATGTGTATGTGTATAATGTATGCATGTGTACAGTGTATGTATTATCATTCTGTGCTAATGTTACACTATGATATACATTTGTTTGACTGCTTTGGCAACATGAATGTCTTATTTGTCATGCCAATAAAGCATCCTTGAATTGAATTGAATTGATAGAGAGAGAGAGAGAGAGAGAGAGAGAGAGAGAGAGAGAGAGAGAGAGAGAGAGAGAGAGAGAGAGAGAGAGAGAGAGAGGATTTGGAGAGGAGAGAGAGCGATGGCGCCGGATGACATTCACTTCCTTTTGCATTTGGTTTCCTATCAGCTCGGTACATAGGGGAGCATATCCAAAACAGAGCAGCAGAAAGGGAGGCAGATAAAAAAGAAAGTGAATTACAAAGAGATGCCAAGCAGGGGAAGCTCAGGGGAAAGCCAGCAGATGAGATGCTTTCTGGAAATAATCTCGCCGCGAAATGAACATATCCGAGGACCGGCGGAGGGAGGGGAAGAAAACATTTAACAACATTTTCACTCGGTTTCTCAACTTTCGCAACTCTGGCTCTGCGCACATTTTGTTTGTATACGCACATAGGTATATGCGCAGACAGAGAGGCAGAGAGAAGGGAACTCTTCAGTCAGAAGGGATACAAGTTAGATTCTGCCCCTGTTTTTTCCTCCATGTGTCTCGCACAGACACGTGAACGTAGCACCAGAAAATAGTGTGCAGCATGTTGCATTTCTAAATGCGGAGAGGACAGACTATCCACATATTTCAACATCGTCCTTTACTGGGCACATTAATAGTAGGACTTGGGCCGTACCACTGCCAGACAATTCTATGCCTTCTGTTGTTTATAAGGAGCAGTCTGTTCCTATTTCAGAGCTGCCTGCACCCCCCCACCCCCCCACTCCTCACTAAGATGGCGCAGTCCAGGGTCCAGCTCATACCAGTCCAAGGTCAACACAGTATGGCTGCATTCAGGGAGGACATGAGAACAGAAGAGTTGGACATATGCTACGCAGCCTATTAATCACAGAGCGGTCATTAGTCTAACAGCCGGAATACTCATGGATGTCCCTCCCTGGCCTGTCTGGGGGAGTCTCTCTCTCTCTTTCTCTCTTTCTCTCTCTCTCTCTCTCTCTTCCTTTCTCTCGCTCTCTTGTTCTCTCTCTCTGTGTCTCTGCTGTGGCAGACGCAAGTGTTGTTGTAGAGTTTGCGCTGTTCTCCCGCATTCTCCCCAAAGCCCGGGAGAGATGGCGCCGGGTGTTTAGATTGTTCTGCAAACGCGCTGGAACACCAGGAGAATTTGCCAGAGATTGTTTACAGGATGTGTCCCTGCTCAAATGTGTGTTGGCTCCATGGCATCTGTGAAGATGTGCTCTAATTAACATAAGTAATAGGAGTTTTGTTTTTTGTTTGACTACAATGAGTTTATGAAGATCACAGGCGCAGCAACCCCCCCCCCCCCACACACACCCTCCCCCCCTTCTCCTTCTCCCTCTCTCGGCATCTCTCTCTCTCTCTCTCTCCTTCCCACTCACACTGTTTTCAGTCCCATAATGATCTGCCTGGCAATTTCTGGGACGACTGATTTGAAAGACTGAGACTGAGATTGTCTGTCTCCCTCTCTGTCTGTGGGTGGACACGCAGACCTGAAGTCCTTGGCATGAAAGACAGTGCCCACAGCCTTACATGAGGGCCCAGACCAAGATGCTCTGGACAAGTGAATGGAGGGAGAGAGGGAGGGGGGAGAGAGAAAGAGAGAGAGAGGGAGAGGGGGAGGGAGAGAGAGAAGGAGTAAGAGGCCAAGAATGAGAGCAAGAAAGAGAGAGTGCACGAGAGGAAAAGAAAGACAAATGCTGAAGGACACTGAAGGGGAGATAAAGGTGTCTTAGAAGTGGAACATGTGGCTTGGTCAGAGGCAGGAAGAAAATAGAACCTGAGGCACCCTGGGAATTGTAGGATTCTAGGTCAAAGTGGAATCCCAGTAGCGTTCCCTGCGCAAACACACAAAGTAGAAACATGATTTATTTAGCCGCAGCCATTTAACTATCTTACCTGGTGCTGTTGATCTTTTATTTATTCATGGAAATTGTGCTTATTACTATTTCATCACCTTGTTTCCTGTTTTAAAGATGTTCGAGGAACACCACCTCCTGTTCTCCTCATGAGGAGGCGCTGGTGGTCCGGGGTGTATTTACACGGCGGGTGGAGGCGCACGTGGAGCCCGGGGGGGAGGTGTGTGTGTGTGGAGGGGGGGGGGGGGGTGGTCACACTTGCGTCTGATTAATGTGTCTGCTGCAAGTGGTTGTGCAGCACATTTCTGCCTTCCTGCTTGGAGCCGAGGGGCTTTGCTTCCTCCCCCTCTCTCTTGTCTTTTCTCTCTCTGTTCTCTCTTCCGCTCTCTCTCTCTCTCTTTTTCTCTCTCTTTCTCTCTTGTTCCTCTCTGTCCCCTCTGTGTCTCATGAAATATTAAAACAAACAGCATTCGCAGATAGAAATATTTTTTTTCCGTCCGTATAATTTTGATCATTTCGAGGACTAATCCGGAGAGTGTCTGTATTTTGTCTGATTTGTGTCACCTTATGAAATATGAAGCAGTGCTGAAACATCAGCTCACCTGGGTTTACCTGGGATGTTTAAAAGCCTTGTACGTGTAGGTGGCTTTCAATGACCACTCAAATATGCCATGCATATCATGCAACACCTAGCCTGCAGCTGCACTGTGCCGCTAGCTGTTTTGTGTAATCAAAACAGACAACTTCAAAAACAAACAGTTCAAAATATTCTATGTGTAGAATCCCAGCCCACCACTCCACTGTACAAACACACACACACACACACAAACACACACACACACACACACACACACACAGGCATGCACGCACACACACACACACGCACACACACACACACACACACACACATCCATGTCTCTGAAACAATGAGATGGCATTAACTTTGGAAGACCCACAGGTTTTTGCGTGACTGCCCATCTCCCCAGATGCTTGTGTCCAGTGGCGGTCTCCCCTCCTCTCCTACCTCGTCACGTTGATCAGGGCTGGCACGTCTCTTTAAGGTTGCAAGCGCAGCGGCGGGTCTTGCCGTCGGCTCGTTCGCCCCGCCTACGCGCGTGTGTGTGTATGTATATGTGTGTGTGTGCGTGTATTCATGTCCCACCGCGCCGCAGTAAGAATCCCATCTTCGTCAATCGAGCGAGCGTGGGTCAAGGGACCCTTTTGGGTTGCGAGCGGCTCGTGAATCACACAGCGATCCCGAGCATATGGGCCCGGCAGTGACCTACAAAGAGACCGCCACTGCGTCAGGACTCAGGGGACGCGGAGTGGCCGAAGGGGAGGAGCGGTGCCTAATGGGACTTGAGGTGTTGAGTCAGAGAGAGAGAGAGAGAGAGAGAGAGGGAGGAATAGAGAGAGATGGATGGAGAGAGGGAGAGATGGATGGAGAGAGGGAGAGATGGATGGAGAGAGGGAGAGAGAGAGAGAGAGAGAGGAAGAGAGAGAGTTGGATGGAGAGAGGGATAGATGGATGGAGAGAGGGAGAGGGAGTAGAGGGAGATAGAGAGATGGATGGAGAGACAGAGAGGGAGAGGGAGAGAGAGATGGATGGAGAGACAGAGATAGAGAGGGAGAGAGAGAGAGCTAAAAGGATAAAATGGGTCTTAATGAGAACTGAAGTTGGCCATAGTGACTTCAGATAGACTCCCTCCCTCCCTCCCTGCCTGCATTGGACATTGCACACAGCTGCATGCACATCTCCCTCAGGTCCCGCTCTGTCTGTTTACTTTCTCTTCTATCCGTCTCTCTCTCTCTCTCACTCACACACATCCACACACACACACACACACACACACACACACACGGAGAGAGAGAGAGAGAGTGGCCTTTAAATCGTGTGTGTAGGCCTTGAGCCTGTCCCCTCTGGTGCAGTAAGGCAGACAGGTTGCTGGTGACGTTGTGGTCCAGTTTGTGCATGCAAATGCCACCGAGATGAACACTATGCTGCGGCATCATACCGCATCATGCTGCACGTCCCAGATCAAGGATGAAGTTTACCTCTGACCCCCCCCCCCCCCCCCCCCACACACACACACACACACACACACACACACACATACACAAACACACACACACACACTTCCCCCTCCATCCCTACTGGGACAAGCCATGGCGTACTGGTTAGGGAAACACACTGGTGACCCAAGGGTGACCGGGTGATCCCTGACCGGTGGTGCAACAGTGCTCTGGCATGTCCACATCCACAGACGACCAAGGTCTCCAGGGGCCGCAAAAATGGCCCTGCCACTGCTCCGGGTGTTCACTGTTCCTAATGTTAGAGAGAGAGAGAGTATGTATGTGTGTTTGTGTGTGTGTGTGTGTGTGTGTGTGTGTGTTCACTAACCTCCGGTGGGTCAAATGCAGAGGAAGGATTTCCCTCGGGATGAATAATAGGGGCTCCATCTCCCTTCTATTTATCCTCTTCTGATTTCCGTCCTCCATTCTGATCTGAAAGCACTTGAGCGTACATGATCTTGACTGCCCTGTCCCCCCCGTGGTCAGCCCCGTCTCTCGGATCGGACTCAAGAGGCTCTGAAACACAATGACAGGCACCAGAGGGGCCCAGGCTTTAGTGCATCATCAAATGCCATCTCTTTTAGCTGAACTGCTGTGCCAATCTTGGGTTTTTTCGTCAAGTGGGATTTGTTCAAAGTGATTTAAAGCAGAAGCAGTTTGCATGAGGGCATGAGAGTCCTTAACTTGAATGGGTGAATTGTGCGTAATTAGTAAAATGTCACTTAACTTGCTGCTACTCGCTGGTAACATGCTCAGACTGTTCTGCCAGTTTAAGCCAGTAGATAAGAATACGTTGAAAAGGGAGGTAGATCTTAGATGAAGCACTGCAAACTGATATCAATATAAACATCTGTGTATCCAAACGCCATTTGTGTGTGTGTGTGTGTTTGTGTGTGGGGGGGATGCGTGTGCATATATGTGTGTGTCTCTGTGTGTGTGTGTGTGTGTGTGTGTGTGTGTGTGTGTGTGTGTGTGTGCCTGTTTGTGTGTGTGTGCATGTGTGAGTGTGCACGGGCTTGTGTGTGTGTGTGTGTGTGTGTGTGTGTGTATGTGTGTGTGTGGTGTGCCTGGATATGGTTGAATTTGTGTCTTCCTGTGTGTCTTCATTGTGTCTTTCTTTTCCGGCTGAATAATCGCGTTTAGAGACTACCTATTTCGGGTCCCTTTGAAAGTGCTGTACTTGGATTGCTATCTTCCTTCAGTGACTGCAACTTCAGTTGCTGCAGTATGATCCCATACCCTTGATCTGTTTTTAGCCATCAATTACTGTAATCAATTAATGACTTCAGGTCTGCGTTTCTATTTGACACTCTTAATAGCACAATGCTTTCTTTCCTCAGCATATGAATTCAAGAAAGCTTTGATTGCCGATTGCTATTGATTTGAAATAAACTCACAGTAATTACTTGAAATATTAAATAACTTTTACTACCTCTTTTACATCTTACATCCCTTTCCGAGAAGTACGTCTTTGGAGGCAATCCAAAGCCTTCTGAGAACATTAGAACTTCCCCAATCAGTTCTTTTTAACAATCCAAATCATTTGAACATTTTAAATGACATATAGTCAATTATATGAATAGATAAAGTGCGACTGAATAATTTTAGAGTTGTGTGCTTGTTAGAATAATGATAGGCTCCCATGACGCCTCATGTGAATGTTTCCCAACATTTGAGCTGTTGGCAGCGGTGCGCTGCTCCGTCTGATGCCGCCTCCTTTCAGTGCATTTGTTCCCTCTCTGGAGAACCTCGACTTGTTTCTCTTCAGTGTTTCTCCTGCCTGTGCTGCTTCACTGCTGTCTGAAGTGTGTGTGTGTGTGTGTGTGTGTGTGTGTGTGAGAGAGAGTGTGTGTGTGAAAGAAAATGTTTGGATGCACATCTGAGTGATTATGTGTGTGTTTGTGTGTGTGTGTGTGTGTGTGTGTGTGTGTGTGTGTGTGTGTGTGTGTGTGTGTGTGTGTGTGTGTGTGTGTGTGTGTGTGTGTGTGTGTGTGTGTGTGTGTGTGTGTGTGTGTGTGTGTGTGTGTGTGTGTGTGTGTGTGTGTGTGTGTGTGCTTGTGTGCATGCCTGTAAGAGAGAGAGAGAGAATACATATACAGAAGTATTCCTTACATGTACAGTACTATAGGTGTGTGTGTGTGTGTGCCTGTGTAAGTACAGAGAGAGAAAGAGAATATATATACATACAGATGTATTTCTTACATGCACAATACAGTAGGTATGTATGTGTATGTGTGTGTGTGTGTGTGTGTGTGTGTGTGTGTGTGTGTGTGTGTGTGTGTGTGTGTGTGTGTGTGTGTGAGTGTGAAAGAGAGTGTTTGAATCTACATCTGAGTGTGTGTGTGTGTGTGTTTGTGTGTGTGCGTCCCTGTGTAAGTAGAGAGAGAGAGAGAGAGAAAGAGAGAATATATATACAGAAGCATTTCTTAGAGAGAGAAAGAGTCAGAGAAAGTCTAGAGAAAATGTCTTAGAAATGCTTCATCCATGCTATGCTAGGTGGAAAGGCTTCATCCATTCTCTCTGTACTCGCCCCCATCTTGCCGTCCTGTTGAGCAGCACAAAGGGCTCAGATTGGATGTCAGTCACCATGACATTACTGGCACACACACACACACACACACACACACACACACACTCACACATAAAAAAAACAGCTGGACTTACTGAATGTAGTTGAATGTCACCTCACCTCCTCGTGTTCACACGCTTGGCTGGCCCTCAGTCTCGGGTCTCCATCTCGGCACTGGAGGGGGTCACAGGAAGTCATGAGACACACACACACACTTCACAAGGTGAAGGTGTCAGCACTGAGGACAGTGGTTGAAAGCGCCTGGAGCTCATAGAGAGAGTGAGAGAGAGAGACGACACACACACACACACACACACACACACACACACACACACACACACACACACACACACACACACACACACACACACACACACACACACACACACACCTGTCTTTGCATCGCTGCCGTCGCTTTGGATGAGAACGCTTCTTCTTCATAACAGAGAGGAGAGATGCAAGCGGAGGGTGACAGAGAGATAGAATCCTGAGGATGAATTACCAGCCAGAGTGAGAGGTGCAGTGTGTTTAAAAGTAATTGAAGCGGGGGGGGGGGGGAGAAAGAGGGGGAGAGAAAGAGACGGATTGGATACACACAGAGAGGAGAGTGCTCTGACACACTAAAGGATTCTCTGTGTTTCATAAGGAAAGGCATCGATCGAGAGAGCCGAGGAGCAGAGTGGACGAGAGAGAGAGAGGGAGAGTGCTCTGGTCAGTCTGTCTCAGGGATGAGCAAACCGGACTGGAAAAGAGAAAAAAAAAACAGAAGATGTTTTCAACAAGCGACTTAGATGATCGTGTGTGCTGATATGAGTGCTTTTATTTCTCCAGACCAGAGTAAGAAAAGCTGGCCATCGCTTAAACAGACCAGACCCTGTTTCTCCTGTTCCTGTTGACTTCATATGACTGCTGCGGTCCTAACTAATCCTGTCAGGCTCAACAGACTGATTAGGGTCCATAGCAGCGCTGGCCTAGCCTTTGGGTCAACCGGGCATCACACATGATAATGCTCAAGCCCTGGTCATGTCCTCCTACATAAGGCAGACCCCTCCAGGAGTCGTGGGGTGTGGGGTGTGGATGGGTGTGGGCTATGGGGTGTGGGTGGGTGTGGGTGTGTGTGTGTGTGTGTGGGTGTGGTGGTGGTTAGGGAGCGTATGAGACGTTCCCTTGTGATCCTGAAAGAGTGGGCAAGCCCCACAGGGGACTCGCCTGTGTCTGTCTCTGGAGACATGAGGCTAACTGAGGCTAACTAGGCCAAGAAAATCCTTCCCAACACACACACACACACACACACACACACAGACAAACACACAACCACACACACACACACACATACACATACACAGACAAACACACACACAGGCAAAACACACACACACACACACACACACACACACACACACACACACACACATGCACACACACTGTGGGCAGTGGGATTGTGTGAAGACTTGCTGGATGACATGACTTGACCCTTGCTGTCTTGAGACGCTCCACGCGTCCATCTGTCCATCCTCCAGCCTCCGGCGCTCCCCTCCACCCCCCTCATCATTACAGGCCCGGCCCAGCACATCTCCTGCTGCCGCTGCCATCACGCCATGGGGGCGTGGAGATGGCCAGCTTATCCACCAGACTGACAGGATAGGACACTCATCCCCATCACCACCACCACCACCACCACCCTCCCATCCGTAAATAAGAACGCTATAGTGAAAACACTTCTCTTTTCCCTCCCGTGAGGTCAGCCACCCCTCCGTCGCTCCGTCTCTCCGCCCGTTCCTCTCTTTCTCCTTTTCTGTCTTCTATAGCTACCCATCAATACAGATGCGCTCCCATGAAACATGCATGAGGGCTCGGGAGCCACTTACGTGGACTTACAGGTAGAAAGGCCTCTCTTCGGCTCACTTCGTATTCGCCACGCGTCGGCTTTTATGTTGAGCAGCACAGAGATGGCTTACAGGAGATGCTTTTTCCGTGACGTGTTTACGGCTCAGGGGTTAGATTGAATGTCAGTGACCGTGACATTTCCGGCTCTTAGAAGAAACCTGTTGGACTCGAAATGGACCTGAATATCACTTCATGAATATCATCTCGGAATATCATTGGGGGGATGTCATTGCATGACAGATAGACAAGCAAGGCGGCACAGCATTAGACACAGTGCACACACACACACACACACACACACACACACACACACACACACACACACACACACACACACACACACACACACACACTGTACCGGAGACAGTCCAAATAGAAGAGCATAATGCTTCAATACAGTATGTCTTTGTGTCTGTAAACATACAGTATCTGTAATATAGATCATAAGATCATAATGCTTCAATATGTCTTTGTGTATATGAATATATCTGATTTGTACGGTAGAAATGTAGGCATGGGCATCCTGGTCTGGCTCACTGTCCAGGTGGATCCTGGCTGTGGTGCATCAGGAGGACACTGTGCCGCTGGGGCTGCCCATGGCTGCTGCAGGACCCTGGACTCAGGGCATTACAGGAGGTCATGAGAGATGCACACCTCCTGGAGCTCCCGTAGAGGGCGACTCTGAGTCCAGGGGTTGGGTTCAGAGTGCAGAGAGCTCATGCACGAGAGAGAACACATGGCTGTCCTTGTCGCTGCGCTGTCGCTTTGGATGGAAAGAATCTGGGAAAAAAAGCCTCTGAACCACCAGCCCCTCCCTCAGTCAGACGCCAGCCTTCTCCTACTCTGCCCCCCCCCCACACCTCCTCTCTCACATACACACACACACACACACACACACACACACACACCTCTCTGCCCCTTGGCAGTCCCTGTATTGTCGCTCCGCCACACAGAATAACAATGGGGACCCTTTGCCCCGTGGACACATCATCCAGGGTACGTGCGTAAACGATCAGAGGCGTTTCCACGGCAAATATCTCGGGGGTATTATGCCGTTCCAAAGCTCCCACCCCCACACGCTCTTTTAAATCAAGGTGTCCTTGCCCCAGCGAGCCGCTTTAAAATAGCCAAATACTGTTATTTCTGATTGAAAGATAACAACTCTAATAGGGACAGGGTCGGTATAAATCTCTCGCGCTCTCTCTCGTTTCACCAACAGCCCCCCCCTCCTCCTACCCCCCCCCCCCCCCCCCCCCTCTCTAAATATAATAGTGGGGACTGGTGATAAGAGCCTGGCTGAGTAATGCTACTGTTTTTGCTCTGGCAGGAATGAAGAGAGTCCCATTTCCTGATAAATCAGGTTATCTGCGGCCAAAACAGCTTTATATACTGTCAGCCCAGAAAACTAGTAATCTTCCCACCAACCCCTTATCTTGAGCGCGTAAGAAAGGAAGCAAACCAAAACAAGAATCAAGAAAAAAAAAAAAAAAAGTGAAAAGAGACCGCGCTCCGCGAAGAGGCCGCGCTCGTCTCGTCGTGTCTGGCGACGCTAGGCGGGAGCGCTAACACTCTTGAGCGGAAGAATCACTTCAGGAAAAGTTAGCGGAATTAGGAGATGGTTTATATTTGTTGACTTGTGTGTGTGTTGTGTGTGCGAGCGTGATTTGCCAGTGCCACTGCCTTGTGTTGTGTGTGGCTGTGTGGGCGTTTGGAAAGATGTGAGCTTTATGGGTGAGTCAGCACAGGCCTTGTGTAATAGGTGGCAATTAATCACAGGGGAAGAGGACAGAGTGTGAGCGAAGGAGAGAAAACAGAAATAAAAACGACAAATTCCACGGAGAGAAGAAAGAGAAAAAAAAAGAACTGAAAAGGACTAGAAGCCAAGGATCTGACTGGAGGCAGTGGCAAGGCTGCAGGGTTGGCTGAATAGACCAGTATTTCTCCTGCGCTCTTTTTTCTTCTGTGTCTGTTTGTGGACAGTGCTATATCTGCAGCCTGGCGGAGTGTGTGTGTGTGTACGTGTGTGTTTGTGTGTGTGTGTGTGTGTGTGTGTGTGTGCTTGGGTGTGTGCTTGGGTGTGTGTGTGCGCGCGCACACATTTGTGTGTGTGTGTTGTGGTTTGGGAATAGAGTAGATGTGTGATGTGCAGGTGCTCTTTAACCTGCCCACAGGTGAAGTGTGTGTGTGTGTGTGTGTGTGTGTGTGTGTGTGTGTGTGTGATGTGTGGCAGTGTGGCCCCGAGCGGGGGCGGCTCTCTGATGCTTATGACAGCTGCATGTGAATGTCAGGGAGAGTTAGGGCAGCACACTCTTTCTCTCTTTCATTCTCTCTCTCTCTCTTATTTCTCCATGTTCCTGCTCTCCTCATCCCTGCGGGGAAGGTGAGAATATGCAGTGTAAGCCTTTTGAGTTAGTGTTGCCCCTCTTACTTTATCACTACCCCTGTCTCTCTCTCTCTTCCTCTCTCTCTCTCTCTCTCTCTCTCTCTCTCTCTCTCTCTCTCTCTCCCTCACTCTCTTTTTCTGTCACCCCCTCACCCCGCCTGGGCGCTGCCATATAAGCTCACTGGCCTTGGCACTGCTGTGCCAGTGCTCACCTGTAGTGTGTGGGCGGGGCGGCGGTCTCCTGTCCGTATGTAGGCCGGCAGCAGCAGGCAGGCGAGAGAGAAGCGCTGCTGGGACTGGACGCTGTGCTTTTTAGACGGCCATTAATAATGGCGCAGACAGACAGACAGACGTGCTGAGGCCCGCGCCGCATCCCAGACTCCCCGCGCCCTCGTCCTCGTCCTCCTCCTCCTCCTCCGCATTCCCCGCAGTCTCAGCCTCCCGCTCCTCTTCATCCGTCTTTTTACTCTTTCACTCGCCTTTTATTCAGTCCTTCCAACTCTCTCTCTCCCTCTCCTCGCTGCCCCAACCCTTTCTCTTTCATTTCCAAAGTTTCCCTGCATTTTCTTTCCTTTTTCTTTCATTTTTCTGCTCCCTCTCTTTTTCCCCTCCTTCACCCTCGCTGTGCCGCCTTCCACATGTTCTTCTGGCATCCCGGAGCCCCTTGATCCCTCAGATTCTTTTTTCCCCTCCTTTTGAAGTAGGTTAACCTTCTCTCTTCCTCTATCTCTCTCTCTCTCTCCCTCTCTCCCTCTGTCCTTTCTCCACCTCTCTCTCCCTCTTTCTTCTCACCAGCCAGAGTCTCATTATGCATTGTTTGACAAACAGCCTGCCTCTGTGTTCCAGTGGCGAGGTGGCAGAGTGCTCCGGTAGGTTCTGTGTTTACCCTCCAACACAGAAACCGATCCTGGGGACCGCAAAAGCATGCTGTGATGCCTTTACAGCGTAGCTCCGTGGAAAGGAAGTGCAGTCAAGAGCCTTCTCGATGGCGCAGAGGCCGGGTCCGTGAAACTGTTTTGGCTCGGCTTTTGTTTTGGATTGCGTTACCTGCATAATTCTACTCTTAACTGCAAACGGTGTAATAAGGCAGGGCGGTACGCAGAACGGGAAATTGAAATTGAAAGGCAGCCCTGTAAGCGGCGGCGAGGCGGCCTAAACAAACGATTTGTAATGGAGACAATGCAGCGATAATGGCCATCGTATAGGGCCCTGAGTTGCTGAGGCAGTGCCATTTTCCTTCAAGTATTAGGGCTGTTTCCCCCGCTACATTAAGGCCAAACAAATTGGCTTCTCAAGATTAAAGCGCTTGTGAAACATGACTGGATAGCGGGACCACATCTGAACGCTGGGCCTGGGTGTGAATGCACATGCCACTCTGGGCACCAGGAGGCAGAGGGGTGCACATAGAAATCGCCCTCAAAATGCTACCAGCGACGGAACACATCTGACGTGAAGATTCAGAGGTTTATGGTGTCGGAACTTTATGCGATCGCAAGATGCATTAGACGTCTGAATATTGTAAAAAATGTATGTCAATAAAGGCCCAGCAGAGATCATAGGACTAGTTGGGCTACTGTATACAACTATTGGCACATATTTCAGATTGTAGAAACTATGATCAGAAACTATGATCAGACTTCTGCCCACAGAACAAGGATCAATTTAGAGACAGAACATGAATATTTTGTATTACACAGTACAATTGCACAAACTTAAAACACCACTCATCTTGAGTCTCTGAGACCTTGGTAAAGGGCTGAGTCAAATGATCAAATGACACAGGAGATGTAATTAACAGCATTGTGATCAGGTCTTGGGTGCCTGATATCAGTCTATGGCCTCAACAGTTCAAGTTGGGAAGCTGTAGTGTGACTTGCCTTTTTGGCCACATGGCCCAAATAATGGTGTTTTAGCCGGATGCAATCATTCCCAGAGTGGATTTTGCTTTACAGAATGGAATTGGGGCCGCGGCTATATCACCAGGCTCAAAGCGGCAGGTTTCCTGCCCAACGCTGAGCGGGTGGAGGGGGCTGATTTATGTATCCCACGCATGACGTGACCTGCTATTTCCCTGATTCGCCTCTCGCGGGGCGGGATGGCAGGAAAGGTGAAGCCTATTGCGTCTGCTCGGGCCGCAGTAGAAGGACCTCATCAGACTGAGCAATGGAAGCCGCAGACAGCCTTTAAGGAGAAAGATAAAGAATTAAGGAGAAAGGTTATCTCCAAGAAGCAGTTTGTGAAAATGGCTCGTCTTCCCCTCCCCGTCATCCGTCTCTCCCTCTCTCCATTTCCCTCTCTCTCTCCCTCCCTCTCTCTCTCTCTCTCTCTCTCTCTCTCTCTCTTGCTCAGCCTGTCTATCAGTGGTGGACACTGACAGGACTTATTAAAGAGCGCCGCGTCAATTGACGTTTAAACCACATTATTTGTTATTTGTAGTCTCTCATGTCCTACAATGTTGGGTCTGGTGGAGAAGCGCAGGGGCACAGAGCTGCACAGAGAAGCTAGGCTGGTAATGTGATCACTTTACCAATAAACCATGCCTATTCCAGCATGTCTCTGCCTCTTAAGACGGCACAGTACAAACTGCCGCAAATGGGATATTCAAATTGTACAGCCGTAAAACATAATATCTCCACCATCAATATGGTAATTTCTTTTTTTTTCCCCTTCTCCTCGCCGCGGCCGCTGATAGTAAAACACCTCGATTTGTGGCAACTTAAACAATAAAAAGGGAGTGCTGGTATTCTGCATTCTGTGCTTAAAAGCCTCATAAACCCAGAGGGTTCTGGAGTCAGCCTCCCAGAGCTAACCTTGAAGGTCACCTTTCTGCCAGGCTCTGGCTACAGATCGACCCGAGCCTTCTGCTGCCACCGCTCTTGCCAAATGCGTGTGTGTGTGTGTGTGTGTGTGTGTGTGTGTGTGTGTGTGTGTGTGTGTGTGTGTGTGTGTGTGTGTGTGTGTGTGCGTGTGTGCGATTGGGTGGGAGCGAGGGAATTTTTGTGCACCCCAACATTTGTTCGTCAGGGTCTAGTGAGCCATTGTCACATGCTCTTCCTCCTGTTTCCTCCTCCTCCTCCTCCTCTCTCTCTTCTCCGGGCGCTCGCTCGCTCGCTCGCTATAGCGCTGAGCCCCACGTCTCTGCTACGCTCTCCACCTAGGCACCTGTCATGATTAGCATGTCGAGGGCGTTAGCCGTCATGTAGAATCCCCATTATCATTCCGGAGCCGTCGCGCTGCTTTGTAATACTAATGCGTCCTGATACTCAGTGTTAGCGCTATCACATCATCTACATAAGCCACGCTGTTACAGTTGCATCAAAGTCTTCCGCGTGACTTTAATGATGTAAGCTACTTAAGAAGCGAGGCAAGACAGAACATGGTGTCTGTCGCATGATTGTGGGGTGGAGTGAAGATGTCTTTGAAAACTTGTGATGTTATTGCTGATACTGCAGCATAATCCGTGCTATTATTGTTATTATTTGGGATTAGGATTAGGCAAATGTATAAATGCCATGCTAAACACCTATCATTAGGAAACTATACCCAGCTGAGACATCCTGTATTTGCTTCTACTTAGGGGCTCTAGTTGTCATTGCTTAGGAGTTCGTAGGTTCACTGCCAATGACAGACATGTGGTTATTGACGTTGAAAAAATGTATTGTCAATGTATGCTTCCTCTGTCTTGCAGAGCTGGTTGACTTTGACTTGATCCCAATGAATAAGCCGTTCGCCTCTGTGTGTCTCCTTCTCTCTCTCCCTCAGAATAAGATCATCCTGGACCCGCTGACGTTCAGCGAGGCTCGCTTCCGTCCCTCGCTGGAGGAGCGTCTGGAGAGCATCATCAGCGGCGCCGCCCTCATGGCCGACTCGTCCTGCACGCGCGACGACCGGCGCGAGCGCATCGTGGCCGAGTGCAACGCCGTGCGCCAGGCCCTGCAAGACCTGCTGAGCGAGTACATGAACAACGTGAGTCTGCTGTTTTTTTTAATGTGTTTGCTGCAAGAAACACACACA
>NC_084995.1:20418605-20421105 GCF_963854185.1 Sardina pilchardus | reverse complement strand
TCTCTCTCTCTCTCTCTCTCTCTCTCTCTCTCTCTCTCTCTCTCTCTCTCTTTATGTCTCTCTCCAAGTCTCTCTCTCTCTACCACCTCAGAGAAAACTCTGACTGTGCAGAGATATTTTCAGCTGCTTCATTAGCTTCTGAAGTTGTGGTTTGGGAGCTACAGCTGGGAGCCTAAAAGGTGCCCCCGGACATGTTGATGGGAGGAAGAAAACACATACACACACAAGGAAGACAAGAGTCTTTTGAGGCTTCAGAGAGCGCTAAAAGAACTAGTGTAAATCTCATTACAATGTCATAGGAAACAAATGGCTCTGACCCCAATTCCTCTGCTTCCTTGAAAATTTGCCAAACACATTTAAATAGCCTGGCACATTTTGGGTGTCTTTGCTGCAGTTATGGAGGATTTAAGCCTCTTTTATGAAGGGCCCTTGCTGCAGTGGGAGTAAGTGCTTTTGAATGTGCATTTGTGCAGTTTTGTGTGTATTTGGACATTTGTAGCATGTGATAAGCTTGAGTCTCTATGTGAATGAGTGTGTGTGCATGCATTTGTGTATGTGTCTCTACAGTCTTTGTATGTGTGTGCGTGTGAGAGAGAGAGAGAGAGAGAGAGAGAGAGAGAGAGAGAGAGAGATAGAGAGAGAAGGAGAAGGAGAGAGAGATAGAGAGAGAGGGAGAGAGATGGGGGAGGGGGAGAGGAAGGAGTCAGGGAGAGCTAAACTAAATATTTCATGTTCACACTCATTTCTCAAAAAGCCCACAGAGCAACCCACACGTCACCTGTTGAGGGCCCAAGCAATTCACAGAGTTTATGCAAAAAAGCTTTCAGACAGCGAGCCAGTTGACACTCTTGAGTGTAGTGAGGTGTTTCAGCCGGCCTCGGAGTCATGGAGCCCCTCCCTGCCCTCCGCTGCTGCCCCGGCCTCATCCCTTCTCTCTGGAGACTCCAAATTGCACTCGGTGTCAGCACCAGAAACACCTCTGTTACCCGCCTCCCCCCTCTCTCACTCTCTCTCTCTCTCACACACACACACACACACACACACACACACACACACACACACACACACACACATCCCCCACCACCACCACCACCACCACGCCATGGGTCCCGTCTAATCGTTTAGCTGGCCCCTTCCCGAAACATTCAGTGGCACGGCACAAGGTTAATCAATGTGCCAACGGACCATAAATTAGGCCGAAGTGACAGGCGAATGTCCATACCTGTCCGGGCCGCTGGTGATCGGTGATTGGTGACAGCGGCCAGGCTCCCGCTTGGCTGCTGAATCATCAGCGCTCCCTGATTTAGCTACGGCAGCCGCGACAGGCTGATCTATCAATTGATCGGCGGGGGTAATGCATTGCTGGCATCCGGTCAAGGGAGTCTGGGGTCGGGCAGGCAGGAGGACCAGGCACTGGGGGGTGTGTGTGGGGGGGGGGCTATTGCACCCAACCCTCGCCTCTGCTCCCCTCCCCTCCCTATGCAAGCAGTAAACAGGATTTAGGGAGTTGGTTAGCGGAGCTTAATCTTGCAGTTAGCGGGACCTGGCACCCCTGCGGCTGCTGGCCGTTTAAAGAAGACGGATGCCCCCGCGCCGGGCAGAGCTGGACTGGCCCTGGGGAGTGACACAGAGGGCTTAATCAACAGCCTCCACTGCCCAGCAGCCTCCACTGTGCTACTGCTGCTGCTCCTCCAGGCCCCAGCACTGCAGAGAGAGGGAGAGAGAGAGAGAGAGAGAGAGATGGTTCTATTGCATGCTTCATATATGGCACCCCTACAGTAAATGGTTCTTTAAGCCATTTTGAAGTGTTCATCAAAGAAACCCTTAATAATTCTTTAAAGCCTCCGTGGTTCTACTGTATATAGCACCCCAAGAAAAACTATTTTTGAGAGTGCAGGCAAAGAGGCATCACATTGGGATGCAAGACTCAACGTTCCCCCTGATTGCAGAGGAAGTGCGCTGCCAATCAGTTATTTGTTCTGGAGAAGAGAGGGGCCCCAGGAGCACAGGAGACCGAGAGAGAGGCAGCGTGGCTGGGCTCAGCATGGACCCCCATCCCCCCCGCCCCTCTCCAAACACTCCAGTCCCCCCATTTACAGATCACAGATGCCACTGTGTCTGCTGCACGCTGTCGTCTCGGGAGATAATAGCGGCTCTTTATTGGGCGACGGCGCTGGCTGAATCGATGACGCTGTGTTTATTTCTCGGAGTCATTCAAGGTCTTATGAAGGACGCGGGTGAGCAAGGAGAGCTGAATTAAACATGAATGACTGGGCTCAGCGGTAATTACCATCCATGTCACACTGTATTAGGACGGAACTCAGCGGAGAGCGCATTGATGTACCGTATGGGTGTCTGATCCACACTCTCCTCCTACTCATTGGCTGGCTGAGACTCTCACCTATTTGTGTCTTGGCTCAAGTCATTATGCTCAAGTCTGAATCCTCCAAGGAGTGTGTAAGGCGTGTGTGTGTGTGTGTGTGTGTGTGTGTGTGTGCCA
>NC_084995.1:20398605-20411105 GCF_963854185.1 Sardina pilchardus | reverse complement strand
GAGATTAGCACTCGCTATGATATTTTTAATCGCTGGCTCATTAGTTCATAGTACTTAAAAGTGCTGAGCCTTCACTGCATGGTGTATGGTATATTTACATATGGTGTGAGAGTGAGTGAATATGTGGGTCAGTCACTGTGTCTTATTCATTTCATTTCTATTCATTTCTATGTTCCGATCCATAGTTCATCTCCATACTTATGAGACATAATGTATATACTGTACATACATATGAGTCTCATTTGACTTCTATATCAGTATTCCATGATGAATAGTTAATCACTTCCACATTGCTGGGTTTGGATGAGATATGACGCTGGCATTGGCTCTGTAGTTTGTGTCCATTATTCTGGGATGGTTAAGAAGCCATATGCTATTTAGAATATTTGGGATTGTACTCCCCTGTTTGATCCAACAGCATATACAACACTACACTAAATTCCGAGAGAGAGAGAGAGAAAGAGAGATAAAGAGAAATAATAAAATATTTGTCCTTTTTTGTGTTAATGTCATTGAGCATTGGTGATAATGTTGCTGTAACGTTCATGGCGATTAAAATCCTTGAATTCAGCTGAAAAAAAAAGTAAGTTAAATTGAGAGAGAAAGAGAGAGATTGTTAAACATAGTCGTCCCTCCATATGCACCTGTCCCTCCATTTTAAGAGCATTTGGGCTATTTTAGTAGACGTGAAGTAGTCACCCATTGCCCTCCAGACGTGTCTCTGACCATTAGAAAGTTCTAGAAACACCCTGCTGCCGAAAGCAAATGCTGTGTGGTCAGTGCTGAGCCGTGGCACTGTGAGTCCACCATGGCTGCCTGCCGAGAAGCCATCACTCTCTCTCACACACACACACACACACACACACACGTGCGCGCGTGCACACACGAGCACACACACACACACACACACACACACACACACACACACACACACACATACACACACACACACACACACACACACACACACACACACACACACACACACACACACACACACACACATTCACACACACACACACACACACACACACACACACACACACACACACACACACACACAAATAGTGATCAGATGAATCTTTTTAAGCTATTGCATATCAGGAGAATAGATATAATTAACCAGTGATGTATTGATGTAATGAAGGCTCTCAGATCTGCCTGCCTGTTGCGTTATTGAATTACTGAATCTTCCTCTCTCTCTCTCTCTCTCTCTCTCTCTCTCTCTCTCTCTCTCTCTCTCGTATGCCCCCCTCCATTCACTCACACCGTCACTCTTACCCCCACTTCTCCCGACCCCACCCTAAAAGCTGCCTCTTGAGGAGCCTGCTAACATAATTGACATTGAGAGCTAGATCACCCCGTGTGCATCAAATGTGATTGCCTCACCTGGCCTTAACTACATTATCGTGGTATGCAATGCATGTCGGTGTTATTATTGTTGTGTTGAGGGTGGGCGCGCGCGTGTGTGTGTGTGCGTGTGTGTGTGTGTGTGTGTGTGGGGGGGGGGGGGGGGTGCTCAATGCTGCAGGCACTGAAGTATGACGCCTTGCCGCCTCTAATGGGAAGTGGAGTGGAACCCTGCTATCTCCCTGAGTGGGCTTGGCGTTGGTTGAGATCAGTCAAAAGTCCATATGTCATTTCCTGCGCTGTGGTGGCAATTGATGGTTCCCTGGAGGTTGGTTCTCGGCTGTCATGCCTTGACACCTGTGCTAGCGAGCCCCCGAGCCTGGAGCTTAGAGTGGAGCCCAGGGCGCCGGGGACTGGACAATATGGGGCCATACTGTGGATGTGTGCCCGCTGACTGACCTGATGGATTACCAGTCTGCAGTGGCAGAGAGGGGGGGAAAGAAATAGGTTAAAGAGCTCTCTATCTCTCTCTCTTTCTCTCTTTTTTTCCCTTTCTCTCTCGCTCTCTCTCGTTCTCTTTCTCTCTCTCTCTCTCTCTCTCTTAGTTTTAGATATACCTCTGAGATCCTGATGCAGCCCAAAGTCTCATCTCACTTTATGGCTCTTTTTGTTCTTCATCCCCACAGACACATTACCATTTTTCTCTCGGTCTTCCTGTTCTATCTCTCAGTCTCTCTATCTCTCTCTCTGTCTGTCTCTCTATTTCAGGACACAGACACATCAGTCGCACTCTATCATCATCATATATCATTGTTTGCAATTTATTAAAGGACACCAACAAAACAAAACAATACAACACAAAACAAAATTAGGGACAGAATATCCGGCTACAGTACGTGCACAGACACTCAGACACACAGATACTCAGACACACACACACACACACACACACACACACACACACACACACACACACAAACACAGCCTCTCTCTCTCTCTCACACACACACACACACACACACACACACACACTCTCTCACACACACACACACACACACACACACACACACAGACACACACACACACACACACACACACACACACACACACACACACACACACACACACACACACACACACACACACACACACACACACACACACACACACACAGTTTCAGTAGTGATGTTCAATTTAATTGATATTTAGCAGTAGCCCTCTCCCTCTCCTGTTCCATATGCACATTACACATGGGTGGAAGTCAGCTGATCTCCTGTCATCAGGATTAACTGATTGTTTGACTGACTATTGATCACCTCATTGATTGATATGTCAGAGTAGGCTTTTGAGATTCTCCCACAAGCAGGGGATCAGCAGGTAAGAAGCATGCAAACCAATAGCCAGCCTCCCACAGAAGACTCCAAGGGCCTTTGGCTGGTGTCATTCTCTCCCCTATTGAAATCCACTCATGTCAATAAGTAAGCCAGAATAGATCAGTCCCCTGTAGTGATCAGCAGCAAATCAGGGAATAAGCAGGAGAGGAGATGGTTGTGTAGTGAGACTGCAGTGTTCAGACTCACGATGCAGTGAGAAAAAGTAGTGCCGCTCTAAAGAGAGCTGCCCGATCCACTCATCAGTTATTGTGCTGCAGAAAGCGGCATCTTTTAAACATAGCAACAAATAAGGTATGAGACAATAAGCTCAGGGCAATGTTGTCGTTTTTTTTTATGGGTAGATGAGTTCAATTGCTTTGGAAATGCATCAGACTAGCTTTTGTTGCTAATGACACTGCTGAATAGTCAGCCTCTCCTCAGCCCCTTCGTTACAAGACCTGTGTGTGTGTGTGTGTGTGTGTGTGTGGTGTGTGTGTGTGTGTGTGTGTGTGTGTGTGTGTGTGTGTGTGTGTGTGTGTGTGTGTGTGTGTGTGTGTGTGTGTGTGTGTGTGTGTGTGTGTGTGTGTGTGTGTGTGTGTGTGTGTGAAGGTGTCTCTGTCAGCCCTGTTCCTGTGCTGGGTGAATACCTTAGAGTGGCTTTGACTCATACTTGCCCTCCTCACTCTCAGAGCGCCGCTGCTCACCGACGCTGCACAATAGAATCATGAATAGCGCCTTTGCTATAGCGCACACTTGCTCTCAAAAAGCCTTCTCTGCTTTTCTCGCAGTCATACTTGTCCCTGCCTCTTTTCATCTCCTTCTTGACTCTTTGCCCTTTCGAATGAAGTGAAAAGTGAAAAGTGAAAAGTTCTTTCGACTGCAGTCCTCCAGGTTTGTTTGTCATTAGAAGGCTTCTAATCATTTGGAGAATAGTCTGAGGTTAAGCACCTGGATCCTGCTTGCAGTGCGTCCTGTGATTTAGCCGACCGTCGGCATGGTCTAGACAGAAGAACTTTCTCTGTGTTCTCGGTGTCCGACTGGCCGCTCGACTTGGACGGACGGCCTTTGAGCGTTTGATCTGATAGTCCTGTGTTTGATGTCCCTTTTTAAATCACCGGGGGGCCGTTAGTTTCACGGTTTTTATGGGAACTAGCCGTAAACACTGGAAAACAAAGGCAGGAGCTGATGCTGGCGTGCAATTTATAGGAGGAGCAGACTGTGGCAGTGGTTTAAAGTCTGCGGACATAAAGATCACCTGAGTCCCTAATTTAAGAGTGGGCTTTCGCCTCTGGATGTCCAAACATAAACCAAACAAATGATCCGCCCCGGTCTCGTCTTGTAGCGCCTCTTGTTCTTGTGTTGCGCAACTGATTAGGTAGATGTCAGACGTGTGCGGCTGTAATATATGCATGCAGATATATATTGCGCGCATTAAAATATGGTTGTAATCAGCTCCGTTAGATTTATCAAGGCAGATTAGATTAGATTAGCAGCCATTCTCAAAGGCCGTAAAGAGGCCGAGTCTTTCTTTGTGGCGTGGCACAGAAACAGGATGGCATTCTTCCGGATGAGCCGCCCTCACGCCTTTTCCCATCCCCTTCCGAGCTCATTCCGTGCCGTCATCTGAGGTGAGGCTCTGACCTTAATTCCTCATCAGCCGTCGTCGGCTTCCTGGGCCGGCCCGGCAGGTCATCAATAATGTTTGGCCGGGCAAGGCCGGGCCTCCGAGTCCGCCTCTAGCCTCTGCCTCTCGGTCTCTGTCTCCGCAGTTCCTGCCAGCCTCTCCTCAGCGAGAGCTTATTAATGACATTAGCCTGAGTGGGCAGAGGTGGCAGAGCACGGAGGGAGGGAAAGATGGAGGGAGGGAGGGAGGGAGGGAGGGAGAGAGGAAGGCTTTTCTAGCACTCCACCCCGGGCTGATTCCTCTCTCTTGGGGGCGCGCGCAAGGCTCTCTTCAGGGTCAAACCTCTCGTTTTAGCCACTGGACTCGTTACGGCCGCTCTCTCAGACCACTCTCTGTTTTGGAGGAGATTAGTGGTCTCTGGTGGCGGAGTTCAACGGCCCTTTGTTTATGTCCAGCTAGGGGCTAGTGGTGACGTTCACAGATTGCGCACAGTGAGTCAGATGCGCTAACACCTCAGTAGTACCCGTTTTGGGTGTTATTTTTTGTTGCACCCTGCGCCTAAGATTGTGGCACATTTCCTAAAATTGCATTATGAATGTTGCAGGAGTGCGCCATGACACATTGCACGCTACTACAGTACTACTGCACAGGAATTCATGCGAGGGCCACTGAAGGTGTACCCTGACGTCTTCTGCTACATTTAGTCAAACTGCAAGGAAGAGTGCGTGTCTGTTTTGCCCCGAGAATCTTTTCTACAACTCTGTAGTCACCAATTTGATTGTGTTGGTTATGCATAGATGTTATAGTATGTGATTCCTGCAGTGTAAAAACCATATACTGTACTAACATCTTTGAAACATTCTAAAAATATTTTTTTAAATATTATGAAAGCAACCATTATGGTTAGATTGATAGTTTGTATAAATCCAGTGAAATTGCTACCTTGGCAACACCACGTCATGGCTTCTGTCCTCTCTCTTGACCTTCACATCTCTACTCACTATGTCCCTGCATCAGTGGTGTTTTTGCTTACTGGAGAAATGTGGATGGTGTTATTTGTGAGCAGGTATACAGTGTTCTGTTGGTTGATGGCTCTGTGATTCCATTGAATTGTTTCCCCATCCATGATGGATCATTATTGAGGGCCCCAATTTGCGGTCAGAGGATGGCGGCATGTGTTGATGGCACAATTACAGGGTCGGTGCATTCCGTGAAAAGACAGAGGGAACTGACCAAGCCACTCTTTCCCCTCAGTCTGCTCTCAAACGTACGGTCCGGTCCATCCAAGGGTCCATCAGCCCCGGAGTGTGGCTGAGTGCCTGTGACTCATCGTCCAGCTCAATGTCTCCTGCCCTTCATAGGTCACAGAGAAGTGGAAGACAACACTCTTCTTCCTCAGAATGCAGTTAACCCATCATCTCTCGCTACTGGCCAACACCTTAACGAGCGCTAGTCTCTGCATTACCCGCCTGTGCTTATGGGGGTGGATATCATTAAAATGGTCTGTGACACATTCATTAGCCTCCTTCTTCACCATACACATTGAGGCACATTTTCAGACAGACAGACAGACTGACACACACACGGGCACATCCATGGCATGTCTCCTGGTCCGAGAGGAGCCCTCAGCTGAAGTGGAGGAGGTCTCTGCTCCCTTCTCTCTCTGGCCTCCTTAGAGAGCGTCACACACCTCTGCCCCCATCTTCTCCTTCTGCTCAGTGGAGGGGAATTGCAGCCCTATCCAGTATTTGCATTGTAGCTCAGTTTGAGCGCGCATGTGTGTGTGTGTGTGTGTGTGTGTGTGTGTGTGTGTGTGTGTGTGCGTGTGTGCGTGTGTGTGTGTGTGTTCCTCGGCTGTGAAACACCGATGTTGATGTTGTGTAGTGTGTGCCCTCCCTGTGTGCCATTAGGCTCCAGTGTTGCCAGTGCCCGAGGCCAGGGGCCCTGGACAGCAGGGTGCCCTGCTCCTTCTCCCATGTAATCCTTCCCCGAGCACTGCAATCACCTGTGGTGAGGATCGTTAGTGGGCCACCCGGGTGGTGGCGGCAGCCATTGCTATTTACAAGCGTGCGATTTAGTTGGCTTTTTCCCTCTCTGGTGACCCTTCCCTGGTGAGGTGGGAGGGTGAAGGCAGGTGAATGGCATGATTTGAAAGAAAAAAAAGAGACTCTCCCTCAGGAAACGACATTTCAGGACAAAAAAATCCCCTTGAACTTAGGACATCTCTCTCTCTCTCTCTCTCTGTAGTTTTGATTGAGCTGTAGACATGCTATGTGTCCATGTTTTTTTTAGAAGAGTGCAAAAAAAAAAAAAATATAATAAAAAACTAATTGGTCTTTGCTCTCTCCTACCATCAGAGGGCTCCTTCAGTCTGGACAATGAATAAAGAAAGACTGAACTTGATGACATCAGTGAAAGGCAAAATGTGAAGAAAAGAAAGAGGGGGCGAGTGAGAGAGAGAGGGAGATAGAGAAGGAAAGAGATAGAAGTAAGAGAGAGAGAGAGAGAGAGAGAGAGAGAGAGAGAGAGAGAGAGAGAGAGAGAGAGAGAGAGAGATACAGAAGGATAGAGAGAGAGATGAAGAGAGAGAGAGGGGTGAGAGGGGACTGTGACTAAGACACACTCCTAGAAACTGGCTGAGGGCTTTGTGCACACGATGGGCAAGCTAAATTGGCTAATTAAAACAATTAATTCAAATGGGGGTGCGTTGCAGAACATTGCACATTAGTGGAAATGTTTACACACGGCTGAGTCCCAGTCTATGGCTCAAGGATATGTCAGTGGCATCAGCGCTAATCTGATTAAGTGTTTATTGTTTTCTAATGCACAACTGCAAGAGCAAGAGAAGGCAACGCATTAAGGGTTTACAGAGTGGCGAATGGGAATGAAAAGTTTACCCATTTGTATGTGTGTGCGTGTGTGTGTTTGTGTGTGTGTGCGTGTGCGTGCATGCCTCTCTCTCTGCCTCTCCTCTCTCTCTCTCTCTCTCTCCCTCTCTGTGTGCGTCTGTGCGTGTGTGTGTGCGCAAAGTGGCCTTTTTACCGGAAGAGCTTGCTGTGTGAAATATGCTTTATTTGTTCAACTTCACATGTCTAAAAAGAAAATGTGTGACATTAGCATGAGTTCCTCCGTTTCTCCAATTGATTTCATGTTGCGCGCGCGCGCACACACACACACGCACACACACACACACACACACACACACACACATACACAGGGAAGTGAAAATGTACATTGTACATAATGTACAGTACATAATGACAAGCTTAGACAGATGAAAAGTTCACAGAAAGGCTTCTGTTCTTTTCCTTAAAGATATATATATATATATATATATATATATATATATATTAAAAAAAGTGATGTACTTCAGCTGAGGTCATATGTCAATACATGCTATACATGCACATATGTTTTTCATATTTCACGAGACTCTGCAAAGCGAGTATAGCGATTAACAGCTATTTGTGTAGTGTCTGTCTGTGTCTCTAGCTTGCCACGTGTATGTTGTGTATGTTGTATAAGCTCTCTGCTTATTATGTCTCACTAATGGCACCGTGCTCATGAATTCCAGGCAAATGTAATTAGTGTTAAGTTTTAGAAATACAACTTTAAGCAGTTATATATAGTAAGTATATTTGATTATAGAGTGCATAGTCTTCCTACCTGTCTTATACTTATTTTTTATTGCAATATGCTGTATATGTATTTAATGTAGCTGGGGTAATGAGCCTATTTTATTGACTTTGCTGACAAAGAACAGTTAATGATTCTGCAGTAATTCAGAGCGATAGACAATCGGGCCGGGCAGTGGGGTGTGTACAGTCGGTCCGTTGTGATTTGGCCGGACAGCCGTCACGTCTGGTGCAGGAGTGCGTCATGGCGATGAATCACTCCCCCCCACTGGGGCTAATGTGCCACTGGCCCCCTTGTCCAGCCACCGTTGTTGTGGCGACGCGGGTGGTTGCCACGGCGCTCCTCACCTGTCCTGCCCCGGCGATCCCTCCGGAGCCCCCTTACGTCAGGCTCATTAATCTGCTCATGATAGCCTTCCAGCCTCCTGGCCTGCGCTGCATAGCCTCAAAGCCCTGCATCGCTCGCTCTAATACAAATTCACATTCAAATTCAAAGCTGCTTTATTAGCAAAGACGGTATGCGAACAGTGGTTGCCAAAGCTAATACATGGCACATAACATACAATAACATAATGTACAGTATGATGTATGGATCTCTACAGTATGTATGCTGCCTATGGAGTGGGTTTGGAGAGAGAGAGAGATATATTGTATCTGATTGTTTTGTAATATGTCAGCTTTGGCAACACTGCTTATTTGAGTCATGCCAATAAAGCTCCTTTGAATTTGAATTTGAGAGAGAGAGAGAGAGAGAGAGAGAGAGAGAGAGAGAGAGAGAGAGAGAGAGAGAGAGAGAGAGAGAGAGAGAGATGAGATGAGGATAGCTGCTGTGGTCAGTGCCTCCCACTCATTACTGTCTGGAGTGCCAGGTGTGATTGAAATCACATCATATAGAGGAGAAGAGAAGAGGGGAGAATAGAGAAGAGAGAAGTAGAGAGGAGAGAATAGCAGAGGAAGGAATGGGAGAGGAGAAGAGAAGGGGAGGGGGGGTAGCTGTTGTGGTCAGTGCCTCCTACGCATTACTGTCTACAGCGCCAGGTGTGATTGAAATCACATCACAAAGACAGGGAAGGAGAACAGGCCAGAAGAGAGGAGAGGATAAGAGGGGAGAGAAGGAGAGGGGAGAGGAGAGGAGAGAAACAAAGAGAAGTAGAGAGGAGAAGAACAGAGGAGAGAATGGAAGAGAGGATATGAAGGGAGAGAAGCAGAGAGGAGAGAACAGAGGAGGGAGTGGGTGAAAAGAGATGCGGAAGAGGAAAGGAGAGGAGGAGAGAAGAGAGGCTGAGAGGAGAAGAAGCGAGAGAAGAGAGAAGAGGAGAGAGCAGGGGAGGTTGGGAATGTGAACGCTTCAGCAGCAACAGCAGCAGCAGTCTATGCAGCATGACTGATTGTTATTGTTAGAAGCTCAGATGCTGTGCTTATCAATAGGGAAGAACTGTCAGGGAATCCAGGTAATCAAGGTTGCATTGTATACCTACCTATTTGAGACTCCATTCAATGATGACCCATTTTGAAGGACAACTTGTGGTAACATTCCATTTCCCATTGCCTATGTAGCGAAGTCACAGAAGGTCAGTGAAAGTGAGTATGGGGGTGGCGTCGCTGTCAGCCCTGTCCCTGTGTGTGTGTGTTTGTGTGTGTGTGTGCGTCAGCCCTGTGCTGTGTGAATACCTTGGAGTGGCTTTGGCTCATACTTGCCCTCCTCACTCACCGTGCCGCTGTTCACCGCCGCTGCACAATAGAATCATGAATAACACCTTTGCAATAGTGCACACTTGCTCTCAAAAAGCCTTCTCTGGTTTTGCCTCTCGCAGTCATACTTGTCCCTGCCTCTTTTCTATGCTTCTTGACTGAGAGAGAGAGAGAGAGAGAGAGAAAGAGAGAGAGAATTGTATGTTTGTGAATACAGTATATACTGTATGTGTGTGTGTGTGTGTGTGTGTGTATGTGTGTGGTGTGTGTGTGTGTGGAGGGGATTGTGTGTGTGTGTGTGTGTGTGTGTGTGTGTGTGTGTGTGTGTTTTCTGCTACACTGCACACAGGCCTGGTTTGTCTTGGGAATAGCTGTGCAGGCAGGAGAAGGCCCCCTTGAGCGCTGGCGTTTGACGTAAGTCACTGGGCGCACGGCGGCGCGGGCTCCCCTGTCCTCATGCCAACCCCGGCTCAGGTGTCCGCCAGCATGCCCGCGTGCCCGGGGCTGCAGTCACTGCCCCCCCCTCCATCTCGATTACTTAACACCCATGATGGCTCCGGTACCATGCGGAGTGGCACTACACGGCAGGCATGGCAGCGTAGCATGGCAGCATAGCAGCGTAGCATAGCAGAATAGCATAGCAGCGTAGCAAACAGAATAGCATAGCAGCGTAGCATAACAGCGTAGCATGGCAGCGTGGCATGGCAGCGTAGCATGGCAGCATAGCAGCGTAGCATAGCAGAATAGCATAGAAGCGTAGCATAACAGCGTAGCATGGCAGCATGGCATGGCAGCGTGCAGCGTAGCATGGCAGCGTAGCATAGCAGCAAAGCATAGCAGGGTAGCATGGCAGTGTAGCGCTTGCCTCTCAGCCTCCTAACCAATAATAAGAGCAAAATGAAGAGGCTGCCGCTGTTTCTCACAGCAGATTAGCAGCCTAATGAGTGTTCTTACAGAGGAAGCACATTTGCACTTGGCCTTGTTTGGTGGTGTGTCGCCGTGTGTCGCGGCGCGTTGCGGGTGTGCTACTTGCACCACGGTAGCTAACCAAAGAGGTCGTCGTCAGAGCCTATTGCCAAGGAGAGCCGCACAAGGTCTCACTCTGCGCCACTGTGTGCATGCGCCGGGTTTATAATTACGACGTGCCGTTGTTAGCGGCTCACAATCAGCGCTCTTCAACGCGAGGCAAAACACACAGCCGGGGTGCGGCTGCTTAGTCAACAGGTTGGGGGCATCTGTTTGAGTGCTCTTAGACTCCCCGTTGAAGGCGCACTCCTTTTGTTCTTAATGACGGGGCATAGCAGGAGTAAACATCTCGCGCTGATTGCCTCTTGGTAATCGCTAGCCCATCATATGGAGCTTGTCTCCACAATCAGCGTCGCCGTTATTATGATTTATCGCTGCGCTGCTTAGCCGAGGGTTGTTCAGCTCTGAACTTTGATCTTTGTAACTGCGAGCTTTGTAAATAAAATGTTTTCATTTTGTAATATTCATATAGCTTCTCCATTTCACCCGAGCGACTCTCTGACATGAATGGGAGCATGATTGTTAATTAGCGCCGCTCACCAGCTACCGTGGCTCATGAGGAATGGGTACAGTGAGTAGCGAGTCCAACAGTTCTTTCTTTTTCTTCATGTGAATTCCTAACCCAAAGCAACGGCGTGGTAAATAAATGATGGGTCTGCAAACAAAGACGCCATGTACCATAATGAGGTCAATCCCATCTGTTCTAGTAGAGCACACAATTGTGGAAAGTTTGAAGAGGTTTAGCATGGTGGAACAAATTGTGAGTGTAAGCTTAATTTTTTAAAATGGTCCTGTCACTTTTGTAAAGCATCTAAATAAACAGATTTTCTTCTGTGTTGAAGCTGCCAGTTTTTTTTTTTTTATGTTTTATTTTTTTTTCTAAATCTCTTCTGGGACCTTATAATGTTCCATGAAGCCCTTATGTAAACTAAAGTACACTTTCAAATCAGGCTCTCAACTCATGAATAGTTGATGAGTGCTGTAAGAAGTTAGTGGTTAAGTATGTTCTCTGGTTTGTAGAGTTTTCAGATGAGCTCTTACAGTGCATTCCTTGCTTTATTGAACTGAGTGGCCTGTAATGTCTTACTGTTTGATCCTCAGAACATCCTTTTGTGCTACAGTACTGTACGTGCCATGCAGTACATATCATACACAGAGCAATTTAATTAGTGTGTTTCTCTTTCTCTCTCTGTCTCTCTCTCTCTATCTTTCTCTGTCTCTCTCTTTCTCTGTCTCTCTCTTTCTCTCTCGGTGTCTGTCTCTGTGCATATTGTCGGCCTCAGGAGCACTTTGCTTGCACAGCTGTGGAAGAGCATACTGCTTTATGGAGAGGCCGTCTGTACAGCAGGATTGAAATGACTTTCACCGCCTCTCTACCTCTGTTCACAGCATGTGCTCCTTGGATGTTCCTTTATATATTTCCTTTATACATTGCTCTCTGTGTGTACGTGTGTCTGTGTGTCTCTCTGTGTATTGCTCTATGAATCTCTGCGTGTATGTGTGTGCGTGTGTGTGTGTCTGCATAAGACTACATTTCGAGGAGATCTGCAGACTGATGCTATCGCCAAAATGGCTGGTCCTGCTCTGGCCGACTCCAGAGTGCTTTCTCATTTCGGCTGCTTCTCACAGACAGATTGTGCTCTGATGCAGGAGCCCCTGATTTATGCGGCAGACACGTCTTCATTAAAGAGAGCCTCTTATTCTGCAAACAGAGGGAGCCTGGAATCATATTGATTCTGTAGCCCTTACACACACACACACACACACACACACACACTCAGATTCACACACGCACACACG
>NC_084995.1:20381105-20393605 GCF_963854185.1 Sardina pilchardus | reverse complement strand
GGGGCCACGCGGCTCCGTCCGGCCCATTTGCCAGGCCTCAGAGTCAAGACAGCAGAGCGCACTACAGATAACCCTCACCTCCCTCTGTGCTTCAGCAGATGAACAGATTATAATTGGGCCGGAGAATGAAAGATCGAAAGGAAGATTACAAAAGCATAGAAAATATAATACGCAATTCATGTGTCATATGTCAAATGCTTTTGATAAACTATGGAGAGTTGAATAATAAAACTGGGATTGACCCTTGGGAGAGTAGGAATGTTGCTGGCAGACAACCCATTGGCCTGCTTTACAGTAATTCCTAAAACCCTGCATTGTACAATGACAATTGTGAGTCATTGTGGCTTTTTGATAAAAGTGTCTGCTAAGCACCAATCGACTTGAACTTTAGCTTGAAGCACTCCATGGAAAAGAAAGGAGAAAGGAGAATGCCTGACTCAAACAATCACTTCATGACAGATGTTGATCACAGCACACATATGGGACATACATATATCATGCTGTATAGGCTGGAAAAAACACATATAGGACATCTTTATATCATGCTGTATAGGCTGGAAAATAGCACTATAGTGTCTCTTTCAGAGAGGTTCACTAACTAGACCTGAAAATGGCTACACATCAGGTTCTAGTGTTCAAGGGCAACAGCCTTGTATAGCCACGTAATGTGAACAGTCTTATTAAAAAGAAGGCTGCTTCATCTCCTGGTGACTCTAAAGTTCAGAAGAAAAGCTTGTCGGGGAGCTAGCTCCTGAAATGGCCCTGCCCTCTCGTGTGGTACACCGTCTAACACGTTTGGTGCAATGATGGAATGCCGTGGTGTTGGACTGCAGCGTGTGCCTCCGCCCCGTGGTGTGTTGGGTGAAGGCAGGCGGGGAGCTTTGTCTGTCGCCCTCGCGGACACTGCAAGCCAGGGCTCTGACCTGCAGAAACACGTCACCATGGAAACAGTGTATCTATCTTCGGCCCTCACTCAACTGTCAAAAGTCTCTCTCATTTTCAGGAAGGAAGGGAAAAAAAACAAAAAAAAAACACGTATCTATCTCTGCCGTTCTGTTTTCCTTGCTCTCCGTCTTTCATTCTCACACACTCGGATATGAATAAACACGGCGAGGCATAGCAAAGCAGGCATACTGGCACACACACACACACACACACACACACACACACACACACACACACACACACACACATCCTCACAGACATAAACGCAAGCGCATGCATGCAGACAGCCATACTTATGTAGCGCTAAAAGTGTAAAGTGAATATTCCATGTAAATAGTTTGCAGGCAGGCAGGCAGGCAGGCAGGCGGGCGCTGATGTGCGGGGTTGGCTTGAGACAGGATTGCTTGTGATTAGAGCCAGTGAGTCACGCATCAGCACTGCACTGTAGATTTGAAGGGATGTTTTTGTCATTTTCCCTCTGTCAAAATGATGCATTCCCCGCCCAAGCTCCGACGCACCGCACCAACCTCCACCAAAGTACTCTCACACACACACACACACACACACACTCTCTCTCTCTCCAGGGGGTGTGTCACACTACCAAATAAAGCTAGAGCCCTTCAAGGAGGCTCTGTTTGTCTGAGATGTGTGCATGCACACACACACACACACACACACACACACAGAGAAACACACACACCACATGCATGCTACCACGCACGTGAGTTTAAACCCAGCGTGCCAACACAACTGGTGGTGGCGGGGGCTGGGTAATGATACCCGTCACAGGCACAGTAGGTGTGTAGGTGTATCTGTGTTTTCTTCGCTCGCTCTCTGAGCGAAACGGCACGAGCGCCGGCTGTACCCACAGTACGGCGCGCTTCCTCTCCAGATACCCAAGCAGGCCTGTCTATCGGCCGCTCTGACTGGCAGCTCGCGAGCGGGCCCCCGATAGTCAGGCCAACATGGAAGGCTGGACACATGTGCGTCCATGTTATCTTCCCTGGCGTGTGTGATTAGGGGCTCTCTATGCTCCCCTGGGGCCCCCTCTCCCCAGATTAGCCCGCTAGCCTCTTCTAGCGTGTCACCAGAAACAGAGTTAGAGTGGACTGCGTGCGTGTGTGTGTGTGTGTGTGTGTGTGTGTGTGTGTGTGTGTGTGTGTGTGCGCGCGACGTGTGCGCGTGTGTCCCTTTTCCCGCTCCCTCCGTCTCTCTTCATCTCTTCGCCGGCATGATTAATGGCGCAATCACGTCGCCCTGTACGCAGGACCACGGGCATGTGTGAATAAACACTTTTCATGCTTGGCTAGATAAGATAATAGCTTATAGGATCAGATAAACAATCTCTAGTCTCTCTCTCTCTCTCTCTCTCTCTGTGTCTCTGTGTCTCTGTATCTCTCTCGGCCTCTCTCATTTCCTTCTTCCTCTTTTGGTGCGTGGCCTAGTTCTTTTTGGAGAGGAGTTGAAGGCGCGTCATGATGTCAGCGTGTGGTGTTTTTGGAAGGCGTCTTCTTCGGGGTGGTTGAATGGGGTTCAGGGAAACAGCTGTGGAGCCGAGGAGGAGTGGGGGGAGGAGAGATAGAGAGGAGAGAATGGAGAGAGAGACGGAGGAGAGAGGGAGAGGAGATGGAGGAGAGAGGGAGAGGGCGAGGGAGGAGAGAGAAGGGGGGGGGGACAGGGAGGGAGAGGAGATAGAGAGGGGAGAGAGGGAGGAGAGAGGAAGGGGATGCCGGAGGATCTGTGTGTCTGCTTTCACAGCAGAAATGGAGTGCAGAGGTTGACCAGCTCTTTACTGACAAGACATGAGCTGTGAAGGAATACTGAGGTTTTAAAATACAGGGTTGTTTCAATGTGTGTGTGTGTGTGTGTGTGTGTGTGTGTCTATGTCTCTGTGTGTGTGCATGTGTGTGTGTATGTGTGTTTGTGTCTATGTCTGTGTGTGTGTGTGTGTGTGCGTGTGTGTGTGTGCCTGCGTGTGTGTGTGTGTGTGTGTGTGTGTGTGTGTGTGTGTGTGTGTGTGTGTGTGCCTGCGTGCGTGTGTGTGTGTGTGTGTGATGACACTCTTACGCTGCTCTTGACAGGACGAGACGGTGAATAATGTATGTTTGGTGGTGCTAGACGGCAGAGTGAAGGTGGAGTGGCTGAGTGTCATTTAGCGGTTGCGGTACGGAATACAAACTGCGCCGTGATGATGTTGCTGAGGCGAGTGTGTGGTGAGGAGGAGGGCTCCGGAGGGCTCCGGATGGCACCGGCGCAGCCAGAGGAGGAGGGCTGACATCACCCAGACGACTCCTCGTCTGTACTCCGGCTGTGGGTCCTGCCACCTTCATTTGGGCTGTCTCTCGGTGTGCCCGCTCAAATAATTAATTATACTTTTTTTCTGTGGGCGAAAGAACTTTAGAAGGTGCACTGAATGTCAACCTGACATTTAATAATTGTTTCTTTTATTGTGTAACGCCTTCTGAACTAGAAGTGTGTGTGTGTGTGTGTGTGTGTGTGTGTGTGTGTGTGTGTGTGTGTGTGTGTGTGTGTGTGTTTGTGTGTGTGTGTGTGTGTGTGTGCGCGCGCGCACATGCATATGCATATGTGCGTTTTGTGTGTGTGCCGTGTGTGTGCGTGTTTGTGTGTGTGTGTTTGTGTGTGTGTGTGTGCGCACGTGCGCTTTCATGTGTGTGTGTGTGTGTGTGTGTATGTGCGTGCATGCGCGTGTAGGTCGGCTGGTTGTTAGCGGCGCTGCTTGATGAGGTAGGACTCCCCCTCCGTTTCCAGGCTCACGTCGCCGAGGCGACGGCGGCGGCGCTAAACTCTGCAGGGGTGCTCGTGTCACGGCGACTGACAGTGACTAATGAGTCGCATTGGCTGCCTCCCGACGCCGTCCCAGAAGCCTGCGAAAGAGAGCTGCGCGCGGAGACAGCTGTGTTAGCGACACCTCATTTGGTCTTCCTCGAGCAGGTCCCCTACTGTTTGCGGCGGCGACTGACTCCGAGGAGTGAATTTGCGCGGCGCGGCCGCGTGTGGAGTGGCCCTGAAAGGCTGGGTAATAGCGCTCCGCTGGAACACGGGGAAAGTTGTAGCGTCTCGCTAGACCTCGAGACCCTCTGATCCAACGGGGGGAATCTTGATCTATGCTCCACCATGTTTGTTTGCTGTTTAGCCAAGCTCCAACACAAGTAAACAAACAAACAAAATTAATGAATCTGAATGAAATGGGGGGGTGGGGATGAGTTGTGTGGTATACAGTATATTTTCAGAGCTTTCCCCACCCTGTAACCCAGATTGTGTAAACGGAGATGGAGCGCGAGCGTCTGAGGCGTGATTAGGAAAACATGAATGTTATCTCCGTGGAAGCGGGAATATGAAAGGGAGAGACGGCGGCGGCGCCGAGACGGGACAGGGGCGACGGAGACGGAATTATGCAGGGAGCGGGAACGTCCCGAGCGCATTGGCGCGCTCCCGTTGATCGAATCAAAGCGTCCCGTTTCTGGAGTGCCAGGCCCGTGGTGGCGGCAGCGGCGGCGATGAGAACACGACGAGATGCCGCCTGTTACTGTGATCACGACACAGTGCTCTCTCTCTCTCTCTGCGCTCTCCCGCAAAAAAACCCCCACAGAAACTGAACAAATAAAAAGAGCAAGAAAGAGAACAAACATGACATGCACAGTGAGGAGGAGGGGAGGGTGGGAAGAGGGGTGGAGAGGTGGAGAGCCACTAGGGCTCCCCATCTTTTCAGGAGGTTCTGCGAGCGTGACCCCAAACGAATCACCAGTTTATTAAATCCATGACCTGGGCTGGTACTGGCCTAAACCACTGTGTTCCCCGTAGGGTCCTGCCTCCGTCCCTCTCTTAGCCCCCCTGGCCCTGCCGGCCCACAGCCTTCCCTGTGGTGTCACCGATTTTAACAGGCCCGCTTTATTGATCCCATTAATTGTTTGTGGGGTGTGGGATTAAAGCAAGCAGGTGGAAGTGTCTTGTTAACAGCTGGGCTCTTTACAACCCCCCCTTGACCCCCCACCCCCCCTAGGCCTATTCTGAAACTGGCTGTGGGCTGTGGGCTCGATGGAGGACCTCACACAGCCACTTTCCCCGGAGAGAGATTGAGCAGCAACACTGAGAGCAAACACACCCCCTTTACCACTGGCTGCACAGAGCCAGAAAATAGTCCCATTAGCATTGATGTAAATTTTGCTCTCTGTTGATAATCCTCACAGAGATTTTCTAAGAACACAGAGGCCTATATTTTGAATGAGTCCCCCCCACAGAACAGCACATTATTATAATAGCACTGCTGATCTCTCTTCCTCTCTCTGATCTTTCTTCCTATTAGACTACCATGTGTCCTGCTCCTCTGCTCTCACCCCTTTCCTCCACCCTCCTCCATCCTCACCTCTCTCCTCCATCATCACCCCTCTCCTCCACTCTCACTCCTCTCCTCCATTTTCACCCCTCTCCTCCACCCTCCTCCTCCATCCTAACGCCTCTCCTCCACCCTCCTCCTCCATCATCATCCCTCTCCTCCACTCTCCTGCCCTTGTCCTCCACCCTCGCCCCTCTCCTCCACTCTCCTGCCCTTGTCCTCCACCCTCACTCCTCTCCTCCACACTCACCCCTCTTCTCCACCTTCGCCCCTCTCTTCCACCCTCCTCCTCCATCCTAACCCCTCTCCTCCACTCTCACCCCTCTCCTCCACTCTCACCCTCCTCCTCCATCCTCACCCATCTCCTCCGCCCTCACCCTCTCCATCCTCAGCTTATCAGCCGGTGGAGGCAGGGAGGCCAGCAGGGATATAATGGGTAATGGTGCACTAAGATGCATTTCCTCTTTCACTCCATTAAGATAGCATATATGGCCTCACATTTAATCCCCTTCCCATCTCTCTCTCCCTCTCTCTCTCTCTCTCTCTCTCTCTCTCTCTCTCTCTCTCGCTATCTCTCGATCTCTCTCTGTGTTTGAATGGAAGAAGTCTACTATGTGTTTATATACGTGTGTAATAGAATGAGGGAAAATGAGGGAAATCTGGAAAGAAGGAAAGAGAATTAAACTATAACTAGTTCATGACAATATGCACATCATGCCATGCCTTGTTACTGCTGGAGGCACATTTGAGTGCCTTTCACTCTGAAGTGGGTCTCCACATTGTTCAAGGCGGTTCTGGGGGGACATTCTTGTGCTTACATACAGTGTATTGTGAATACTGTGATGATCCAACTGTAATATGGAGAGCATGGAAAAGACAACTAAAAAAGACAGAGATAAAGAATGGAGAGGAAACGGTTGGTAATTGGTCCCACACAGCTAGCTGGTAAATGCTGCATAGTGGGTGGCGTTGCCTTATGTTGGCGTGTGGCGTGTGTGGTTAAATTATGTTGCCTTTTGCGGTGTGTGGGGAGTGTGTGGTTATGTTATATTGCCATACGTGGTGTGTGTGGCATGATTATGTTCCGTCTTTGGAAATACTTGGCTCTTTTTTATATGGCTTCACAAATATAACAATATCCCTACCAGTCATTACATTATCATTATGGTTTGATTTAATACTCTTGCAGAAAGACATCAACGGTGAGAGAAGCTAAAACAAAATAATTTCTGCAAAATCCTAAAAAGATATGTGCAGATTCTGTAGCAACTAATGGGAGAACTGTTGCAACTTTTGCACAAAGGCATGTTATTGAAATATGTGTCTTGAAAAAACAAAACAAAACAACACAAACAAAACCGAGCAAAGCAAACAAAAGCAAGCAAAGCAAAGCACCTTGAAAGGAGCAGGGGCCGGTAGTGTGCAGTGGAAGCAGAATGAGCGAGAAGGAGTCCTCAGTGGCCAGGCTTTAAGGAAGGCTGGCTATTTTTATCTCACAGTGCTATTTTCCCGAGCCAGCAGCCGTGGAGTGGGTAAGTTGCAGGCACGTGTACAGATGTTGTTCTGGCTCAGTCTGTTTCATAACTCCACATGTAGATCTGGTGTTCATTCGGCAGCTCAACACAACTCTACTACTGTGCGAGTTTGTCAGTGTTGCAGACATATAAGCACAGACCATCCCTCTCTCTCTCTCTTTCTTTTATTTCTCTGTCGGTATTTCTCTTTCTCTGTCTGTCTTTCTTACATTGTGTCCCTTTTATGTTTTGCTTGTATATACTTTATGTGGTTACAACCAGGTTGACCACCACCATCTTTTTAAAAAGCGCCTGGCATTTCCACATGTTTACCAACAAGCCAGTCCACACGGACGGCATCATTTGCGGCCATCTGTAATATGGCACTAAATGGTTTGTCTGTGAAAATATGTGTGGAAGATGAGCGACATTTTTCCATATTCTGTCCATATTTTGCTGCCCTAGCATTGGCTAACGACGTGAGTGAGTGTGGGAAGGATTTCCTCACTTCCTTTTCTCGACCCGCTTCCCGGTTCCTGTGGAGTACAAGATCTTGAACAAGTGTGAGAGGAAGAGAGTAGGAGAGAGAGAGACAGAGAGAGGAAGACAGAGAGAGAGAGAGAGAGAGAGAGAGAGAGAGAGAGAGAGAGAGAGAGAGAGAGAGAGAGAGAGAGAGAGAGAGAGAGAAGAGAGGTTGCCTCCTGCTGAGCGGATGCTGTAGCACAGTGTGGGTGGCGGTGTTTGCAGATGAGTGAAGTTGGGCTAAAGCCTATTAAGTGGCACCTGGCTTTTTGATTTTCGCAGGGCTGGCCCCAAGTTAACCAGGATTTTAGTCCGCGTGTGAATGAAGGCAACGCCACTGTTTACAATGGGCGTTGCGCCGGCGAAAGCCCAAAGAATGAGGTGGTGGTGAGAGGCCGGTGGGAGGGGTGCGGGCGGATGAGCAGCGGGGATCTATTCATTTCCGAGGCGTTTTAACATCCACCGGCGCACAGTGGAGTGGGGAGCGAGGGTGCTTGCCGACGGAGGGCAACTTATCTGTGCCTTTTATTCCGAACACACCTGCGGAACTGCCTGCCTGCATTAATATTTATGGAAACCAAAGCAGTGAGCGGATTTACGTTACATTTTAAAAATCCATTTTCCTCACTTAATGCCCTTATCTGGGTTTCCTATTCCCCCAATTTTTTTCCCTCAACCTCCCCCGCCCCCATCCCCCCCAACACACACCAATTTTAAACACAGCCCCTTTACTATCACTAACACACTGCTGTTCATAACAAAAAAAAAAGAGAGAGAGAGAGAGAGGGGTAAAAAAGAGGGAGGCACAAACGCAACTGGGCTAGAGCAAAAGTAGCTTCCCCCCACAGGGCCTCAAACCTCCTGGAGTTCACAAAGAAGGAGAGGAGCGAGGGAGGGAGGGAGGGAGGGAGGGGGCTGAGAGGAGAGGTGGAGGGGTGGAGAAATGAACGAATAAGAGAAAAAAAAACATAATAATGAAGAGGAATGAAGTTTGAGGCGATGGAGGAGGAGGAGGAGGATGAGTATGCGCTCGACTTGCTGGGGACGCTAGTGAGATGTGTGTGTGTGCGTGGCTCTGAGGGGCAGATAGAGACTCTCTGCATTCGTAGCGCAGTGCGTGCAGCAGTCTCCGGCCTCTGGGTGGAGGTGGTGATGGGGGAGAGGCTCTGCGCCGGACACACAGTCACAGTCCAGGCGAGTGGAGCACAGCCTCCGCTGCCTGAATGGATTCGTGAGTAAAATGCAGGTCACAGAAGACAGACCTGCTTCACATTCAGAAATGCTTTGGTAGTGTACACCCGGGTGAAATAGGTTACATTCAGACCGTTCTCCATCACATCCCTCTAGGTTGAATAACTAGGATCCAAAGCATATTGGAGCTCCATATGGGGAATGTTCTCAGCTCCTTGTGTACAGTATCTAGGAATGTGGATATTGTCTTTATTAATACATTCGTCATAGTGCTGCGTCAGAGTACTGCAAATCGTGTGTTAAGATAGAAGCAAGTAAAGTTTTGTGGGTCCAAATTGTCTACTTAGTGTGAGGAGAGGCTACCGATGTTCCACACACAGTTTGAACAGATGGAGGCGACTGTGCTGCACACTGCACGGCTGATGGCGTCCTCTCCTCCACTGTGGCTGAGAGCAGGGGGCGCTTTGATATATAGATCTGGACACAAGTGGCCAGAGACCTACAGTACAGCCGAGGACGCTGGCTGGAGGAGCTCAGAGCAATAGGTTTGTCTAAAGGGCAGGAGCTGGTTGGTCCTTTCTCTCAAGAGCACAAAGTGGACCCGCAAAGAGTTGCTGCCGTCCTCCCATGAACCCTCAACCCTCTTGAATAAACGTCTCTCTCTCTCTCTCTCTCTCTCTCTCTCTCTCTCTCTCTCTCTCTCTCCCCCTCTCTCTCTCTCTCTCTATACAGTATATATACATACAGTATATATACACACAATATATTCTCTCCCTTGTAATTGTCCCTCTTCTCACTCTTACTCTCCCTTGCTCATCATGTCCCACCTTTCTTTCTTGTTTTCTCTCTCTGTCTCTCTCTTCCTCCCTGGCAGGCTGGATATAAATTGCAATCTGCATGGGGGTGGCAGGTATTGATGTAGTTTGTCAAATGGACCGGGTAGTGGGACCGCGTTGTGAAGTAATTGAGTTTAGCCTAGCCTCACTGTGTCGAGGATAATAATGCAATTTGCCTGGCAGTGGCAATGATAACTGCAGCCCACTGGTCAAGGCCTGGTGGTGGCAGCAGAAGGGTTGCAGGAGATGACCTCACAGAGTGTGCCACATCCTGCTGGCCATATATGCAGTAAGCACTTTAACAAATTAAAACACTGGCATGGAGATACTCTAGTGAAATACTAACACTGGAAATACTGCTCTTTAATCTTTACAAAAACTGTATTGTTGTTAGGTTGCGTATAGGGGGACAAAATAGATTGATGTGGACGCAGTTGGACCCACAATTAGTTTCTAGTAAACAGGCCTCATGTTTTTGGACAGTGACATGGTCATGTATATGTATTCATGGGTTTCATCAGGTCCCTTTCCACAGGTGCATTAATCAAGCACCGTGCAGGTGGCATGCATAATCTAGCCACTTGATTTTATACACCTGTGCTATGTGCATACTGTCCTCCTGGTGGAGGCCATGCAATTTCTGTATATGGATCCCATCACTGTTTCACCTCAGTAATCCATGCCAAGGGATGTTCCGTATTATATCATAGTTTTCACTAGCATATTATGCAAGTTGAATATATGCCAGTGCAGTATAAACACATATATGTGCTTCTTTCTATGCATATGTTCCCATGTATTTATCAATATATTTCAAGTTAGTATTCAACATTGGACACTTTTTAAAATATTTTCTGCATATACAGTAATTAAAAATATTCAGCACAGACTTTCATGCACAATATCCATTTTGGGTTCCACATAAACTTGCAGATACTGTACATTCTTTTGCTATATATTTGTTAAATATATTTTAGCCATTTATTAAAATATAATCTGGAGCTGCATATGTGAACATATTTTCCCCTTGAGTTTTCTGTATGGGTACATATTGTGAGAGTGTGTGTGTGTGTTTCTGTGTCAAATGTACTGCCAGTTTCTCACAAAAATGTCTGGATATGAGAGCAATGGAGGAAAAGTCTTTCTCTCTTATCTGGGGAGAGCAGTTCCAGACGAGAGAGAGAGAGGGAGGGAGGGAGGGAGGGAGGGAGAGAGACAGAGAGAGAGAGAGAGAGAGAGAGATAGATATTCTCCTCTCGTTTTCTTCTATCTGTCTCTTCCCGTTCTTCTCCCTGCACTGGGCTTCCTGATCAGGGATCTCATTAGAGGAGAGGAGCATACAGTATAGCGGAGAAGGGAGGAGAGGAGAGGAGAGAAAAGGAGAAGAAGTGGAGCAGAGAGAGGAGGAGAGGAGAGGAGGGAAGGAGAGGACAGGAGAAGAGAGGAGAGGAGAGGCGAGAGCCTCTGGCGGTTGGACTGAAATCTGCTCCCTCAACACAGATTCAGTCATCTCTCTCTGCTGCTGTCCTACTGACAGCTCAGAGAAGAGGAGGAGGAGGAGGAGGAGGAGGAGGAGGAGGAGGAGGAGGAGGATGCTCATGGTGTCTGCTGGCATTGATTATTATTCAGCCTTCATCAAGGTTATTAGGCATCAAAGGATGGCAACTGAGAAATGAAGACTTTTATTTCAATTAAACACACAATCTGCGAGGGGGAATGAGGACGTATCTCAGTGGTTAATTGTTTGAGTCATGCAGTTTAACAGTAATCTGTTAATAATTAAAGCCCATCGTTATATAACGCTTTGGAATTCCCTTAAGACAAGCCAACTTAGAATGTGTGCTTTGTTCACGAGGGTTTGGTTATTAAAAGGGTTGGGTTTAAGCGTCCTGCTCCCGTTTGACTGATGCAGATGGACAGTGTTTTGAAAGCGCTCCAATTTTAATGTGCTCAAGTCTGTATCATTGATGGAAGGCCTTCTTGAAAATGACTGGCTACAGATAGAGGATGTCTTTTTTGGCCATATGAAAACACTGTTCACTTTCCTTTTAGCAAAGCTTAGCTTAATGTATCTCTGCGCCCACATCTAAAAAGAGTTGCATGTGTCTATGTGTAAGTTAGATGGATGTTTATGTATTGTATACTGTATGTTTGTGTGTACAGTATATGTGAAATATTATGTATATGAGTTTGTGTGTATTTGTGAAAGAGAGAGGGAGAAAGAGAGAGAAAGAGAGCGGGTTAGAGGAGGAGAGGGTGTGTGTCTGCTTAATAGGAGGAAAACATCAGGACTATAAATCCCGCGAATCAATCTCAGCACTCTCCCTTGTTGGCAATTAGTGCTGCACTTACTGTAAGTGTGCAACACCTCGGGCTCTTTGTTATACCACATCAGGATCCGCGGATGTTGGGCGTTTGGCTGCCGGCACATCATCTCCCATCATTCATCTGTGCCAACTGCACGGTTCCCGACTGAGCGGTAACTAAGCGCTGCATCAGGACCAAATCTATATTGGTCAGAATCTGAGTGGTATTTCAAAAGTGCATATGTTAGTGCCTGTGTGTGTATTAGTTTTCTTTTTTTGTTTATTCTTGTTTGTTTTAAGTCTCTGGGTATGCACAGCTATTGTTTGTATGTAGCCTGCGCTGGAACTGGCCAACAGCTCCAATAAAACCTTGTAACAAAACGATCACGGAGGATGTTGGCAAACGGCCGGCTCATTTGTTTACATGACCAGCCCTCCCCGACCCCATCCCCATCTAACCTCATTTACACGTAGAGGATAATAGATAGGATGTGGATTTATCCCCGAATCGCTGGTGTATTAACCCGATTGCGATTGTCCCAATCACAGAGGAGAGACACTGCTGGGGAGTAATAGGTTTAGCAGCACGCGAGTGCCGTGGTCCCAACATCTGGCTCCATGTTGGTCGGCGGGTCACGTCTAATCTGGAGCCCTAACAGTGGGCCATGGAGATGTCGTCGTCGTTGATCTACCCCGGGCCTGCCCGTCAGCCGCTTGTTGTTTATTGTTTTTAGTCATTGCCATTTAACTGCAATGTTCTTAATACGTTATAGCATTAGATCGCGCTGGTAAGCCCTAGGGGGCCTATTGAGGCACAGGCATGTGTACATGT
>NC_084995.1:20356105-20373605 GCF_963854185.1 Sardina pilchardus | reverse complement strand
ACACACACATGCACACACACATTCCTCCCTACAGAAGCTGGTTTGTCAACTCAAACCCCCCTGGCTCAAGTAGGGCACAGACTAATGAATAGACAGTGGCTTAGCTCTTACACTTTTATAAGCCAGGTCATCCTCAAATCAACACCCTGCTGGCAAAAAGAGCTTTGTGTGTGTATGTGTGTGTGTGTGTGTGTGTGTGTGTGTGTGTGTGTGCGCACGCGTGTTTTGGGGTTCTGTGTGTCTGTGTTTGTGTTATTAAATCACAGTCTTAGTTCATCCTTCTTACCTCACCCTGCTGTGAGGTGTCCAAGCAACAGACACCACCAGATGGAAAAAGTTAAATGTCATGTTGTGATATTTCCGCGGATTACTTCCTTTATTTTGGCCGTCTGTCCCATTGACATTTGATTCCAGGAGTTGCTCCCCCTTACTTACACAACTTTGGATTCATGTCTGGAGATCCTGTTGGGCTGGATTTATGGCTCTACCACCAGGCCGCGAGTCCTGAGTATGGTGGAGGTTTGCGCTAACGAGGCACTAACAGCTGTTTATTTCCACGCCGGATTTTCTCTCTCTCTTTCTCCACAGCTGGATGTTGTGCCATTCTCTGTCGCTGCTGAGACTTACAAAATGCCCTGCATAGCCTCCCATGTTGCCACGTTAGCATGTCGAGTCTTACCTGCGCTCAATAGAACTTACTTCCTTTTTGTATTTTCCGGCAGATTGTCCTAGTAACCATATGTCGTCCCGTCGGTGTGAAAATGGAATTATTTGTTGGCTGATGCCACACTCCGAGCTGGCGCGTTTTGGCTCCAGATGACCCTTTTAGTTAGTCCTAAGTGCTGCCAACTTCCCAAGTGTGGCTGCTATTATCACCGGCTTTTGCCGCGCGCACAATGCGGCCCATTCTCTGGTAGTCATGCAGTCGGAGATTAGCATTATCTCACGCTAGCTAGGCCTGCTGCTTTGTACTTTTTCAGCATGCCTCTCTCTCTCTCCCCCTCTCTTTCTTTCTTTCTTTCTTTCTTTCTCTCTCTCGCGCTTTCTCTCGCTCTGTGTCTAACTCTGCGCCATCACACATACATACATATTTATTAAAAGATTAAAGTATCCTATACGGCACCTAGCGCTACATGCACACGATTAATAATTCACTTAATTCCCTGTTTTTTTTTTTTTTTTTGCGTGTGTGTGTGTGTGCCAAGTGAAAAATCCTCAAAAGCATGCTCATAAATATGTAATGCTCAATACCCTCCGACAATTCTGTGACTGCGTGTCACAGTGTAGCGTTACAGCACATGCCGTGCTGTAGTGCATGCATTATGACAAACAGAAGCATGTCGAGGCCTGTGTGTGTGTGTGTGTGTGTGTGTGTGTGTGTATGTGTGTGAGTAGGGGGTGTTGGGGTGGGGTGCTGTTTGTTTATGCTAGATCTCTAGGTGGAGTACAGCGTTGTTGGCTCAGCGGCGAGGATAGGAGAGGAAGGGTTAAGTCGGCGGCGGGGGCGAGGGGCGAGGGGTGAGCGGAGGCAGGTGGCGGGGCTGTTAAAAGCATGGGCAGATGTTGAGTAGGATGGCTCCTGGAGCTTACACTGATCGCTTCAGAGAGGTGACCTCCGTGTAAACCCCCTCATCTTCGCAGGGCACGCAAAGACTGTGCGCCCTTTGCAGGGCATACACACACACACACGCACACACACACGCGCGCGCACGCACATACATGCACACACAGACACTTCTCATACATAGTCATGCAGGTGTATTGATGCTGCCAATGCCATGGTTCATTCTTTGAAAAAACTTTATAGGTCTCTTGGTGTACTGCAAGTTGCTGGTTCAACTTCAGCACTCTGCCAATTTTTTCTTGGAAGCATTTTGGTTACATGATGTTTTTTTTTAGTGTTTGGCTGTGCTGGTGCTACCAGTGCAGGGAAGGTGTTAAGTGTGTGAGCAAAATAAACGGGATGAATAATGATCTACTCCCATGGCGTGGGTGTGTGGGAATAGGTTTATTTGTGCTGTTTGAAGTTTGAGGTGATGTGTCCCGTCTTAAGTGTCAATTATGGATGCTTGTCAAGATGTACGTACTGTAGCGCTGCATTTCAGACAGAAATAATGTTTGTCATCGGAACTTGCATTATTCATGCATCATATTAATTTCCCTCATTAAGAATTAATGTGACATGTTGCACTGTTCTTGCCGTTCCATCTTCCTCCTTCTCTCTAGATGTTTGTGTGTTTGTCTGTAGAGTTGTTCACTTTCCAAGGCTAAACATAGCTGCTGGATCATCATAGCAATACTCCATACACAGAGAGGTTATTGAACACTGCATATACATGTACTCTCTATCACTGAATGAAGGCAGCAGTAGGAATCTCTATCTCTGTCTTTCTCTTTATTTTTCTCTTTCTCTTTCTCTTTCTCTTTCTCTCTCTCTCTCTCTCTCTCTCTTTCTCTCTGTGCATGAGCAGAGGATGCCCCCCCCTCCTATTCCCGATCCTGCTACAGGTGGTCTAACAATAGAAAATGCAGCCCCCCCCCACACACACACCCCACACCCCCATGTCCTGGTGCAGGTGATCTAACGAAAGAGAGAGTGCAGTCCCTAGCTCACCATGCCCCCCCTCCCCCCCCACACACACACACATGGGAAGAATCACTTCCCAGGAGGTGAGCTTTGCCTAGGGCCTCTTGGCAGTTCACATCTGTAACAAGCACCACACAAATCAAGCATGGGGAAAGCAAGATAGAATACTCCCCCCCCTCCCCTCCTCTCTCTCTCTCTCCCTCTCTCTTTCTCTCTCTCTCTCTCTCTCTCTCTCTCTCTCTCTCCCCTCTCTCTCCATGCACATCTCAGCTAAACTTCATCTGAAGATGGAAAAGGTCACGGTCGTGCTCTGTCTGGCAGACTGGCCTGAGTGGAATCAGAACTCTGACCTTTACGAATCACTAAACTAAGTTTGGAGCCGGAGCAAAGAGACACTGCTCTTCTTCTAAACGCATATCTCTCTGTCTGTCTGTGTGTGTGTGTGTGTGTGTGTGTGTGTGTGTGTGTGTGTGTGTGTGTGTGTGTGTGTGTGTGTGTGTGTGTGTGTGTGTGTGTGTGTGTGTCTGTGTGTGTGTGTGTGTGTGTGTGTGTGTGTGTGTGTGTGTGTGCGCACGCGCGGTGTGTTTGTGTGTGCATGTGAAATTGTGTCCGCTTAATTTATGTCTTTCTTTCGTCGTTTATTTAAATAATGACAATTTAATTGCTCCTTTATTAATGGCGCGGTGTCAGAGTTCAAAGGAAGTGTTTTGCTTTGTTTGTGTAAATAGCATGCGTGGCTGACTGCAGAGCATTTTAGGCGGAGGGACTCTCGCTAATTAGCAGGATGACCTGTGTGCCTGCTGCCAGCTCTGTTCAACATCCGCTGTGATGGGACTGACATTTTACACCAGAGACATCCGGCCTCGTTTCATTTCCCGTCAAAGGCAAATCCGCATATTTTCTGTCAACTGTCTTTGTTTCCGACAGAACCTTGAAAGGTAATTGGCAGGTATAAGCTTAACTTTTGTACAATCGAGGCAATTATTGTCTGATGTTACTTAAGTGACGGCGGATCTACAGTAAATCTGTTTTTCATAAAAGTCGACATTCCCGTTCAAGGTGTTTATGGAAGTGCCTTAAAAGCTCAAAAGCTCAAACACACACACAAAAAAAAACAACGGTTTAGCTTTCAATCAAACAGTGTACAACAGTGTGCAATGAGTGCAGGGTGTAGAAGCACAATCAGACTAATGCGTTCTTTACACATGCGGCTCTGGAAAAGAAGACCACGGTGCGTTCTGATGCCATTCTATGGTTGATGAGTGACATTCAAATTGTCGAATTGACGGTCATATTCAAATTTGCAGCCGTCGCTTAATTTTGAATATGACTGTCAACACATTTGAATGTCACTCAGCAACCATTAGGTGACATCAAGAGAGAGAGAGAGAGAGAGAGAGAGAGAGAGAGAGCCTTGTGAACCTTGTGAGGAGCAAGTCTGTACAAGTTAATTGCCATACTCTCCTCATTTTGCCTCCATTGACAATAGCTTGTGCCATATTCGATAATTGTCTTGTATAGACATTTTCCGCACAAGATGGTGGAGACGGGAAGAACAGTGCGGTAATGTACTGACTACACAAACGGTCATCCTTTCTCTTGTCAGAATTACAAAGGTAAAAATACTTCAGTTTGTCTGCAGAGACCTTCTCTACAGTAGCATAGACATTTAATGATTTTTTGAGCATAGTTAATGGCTTTATAAAGCAATTTGTGTTAACACAGCAAAGTTGTCCTTAAATGGCTATGCTATGTGCTATTAAGATGTTAATGCCTGCTCCGGTCTGACTCAAAGCTGATGACTGATGTCACTTTGGTCCCAAATGAAAATGTACATGTGCACCCATTATCAGCCTCAAAAAAGACTCCAGGTTGTTGTTAGACCGGAATTTCCCTTTAAGTTACGAAGGAAATTGAGTTATCACTTCATGTGAATCTCTCTTTGATGGTTTGATGTGTCAAAACCTGTTTTCCTGCGAGGACGCTCTGGGTTTACAATAAGGAGATGATACAGAGGCTATTAACTCCAGCTGTCCTCTGGGAGCCAACGAGAACTACATGAAAGGGGGAGAGAGAAGGAGGCAGAGGAAGAGGAAGAAAAGCAATAGAAATGAATGAATAATACAGGGCTCATCGCTCCTTGCCTTGATACGTTGCCAGTGTCCTATATTATCCTGCACATTTTCTCATCTGAAGACAGAGAAAATCATACAAAAAAAGAAACATGTGATTGGGATGTGGCGTCTTGAAAGAACACTGTCGAGCCGGCGTCCTTTCGCAGTTTCCTTCAGGATTGTGAAGTCATTATGTTTTGAGTCTATTGCAAGACAACAGTGGAGGAACAGAAAAGGAAGAAAGGAGGGAAGACAGAAAATAGCAAAAAAAAAGAAAGTCCTAGCAACGAAATATCTGTTTTGAAATAGGAGTACGCTAACTATTTTTTCCATCTGTTCCATCTAATGGCTTTTGCATGGATTCCTTGTGAGTCGTTGTCAGGGCCGCCTTAGTCATGTCTCCCTGGGTGATCCATCACCTGTCTGGTGAGGCGCGGTGGCAGCTATGCCATCCTCGGTGCCACTGAGGCAGCTGCAGTGCAGTCGGGATGGGGATATAGGGGTCCCATCAGGTCACCCCAATCAGATTGAACCCCGCGGCTGCAGCCTCCTGTCTGCCACCGGCTTTAGATCCGCCTGTCCTCGCGCCACCTCTCAGTCCTCCGCTGACTCCATCCCCTTCTCTCTGTGGGGCTCTCTGTCTCGGTCGCTTTCTGTCTCGGAGTTTCTGTCGCTGACTCTTCTTCTTCTTCCCACGTCTCTCTCTCTCTCTCTCTCTCTCTCTCTCTCTCTCTCTCTCTCTCTATCTTCCCCATGACACGGCCTACAATCTTTGAGTGCTTGGCAAAGGCAGGCAATTTTGTTGGGTTTTTTGAAAATCAATGGGTTGTCTTATAACGGTAACTCCCCAAAAAGCCTGAGAGAAACCATGGAAGAGTGCTGTAGCACGAGTTACTTGCGAGTTAAGGTCATTCACCTTTGTAGGGCAGAAGAGCAGTCTGCTGGATGCTTGCTGTTGCTCTTTGAAGCATTTTTAATGACCCAAACAGGTAGGCGGCTTGGCATTTGTTTGTTTGTTTTTGCTCTGCTGGTCAGGGGATTGTAGCTTGTGAAAATGCCCTGCGTCTTCCCTCTGTAAATTTTCCGTTAGCAGCGGCTAATAGGGTAACGAGCCAGTGACCAATGGGATTGTTTAATCAACATCTGATAGTGTTAAAGACCAAAATCAATATAAGCAACCATTAATGTAATCCAACCTAGTGGATAGGTGCATAAAGATGGAGCTTCGGTAATGGAAGGAAGTGGATGGGTGGAGGCGGATGCATGGAGGTGTATGGGTGGAGGCCGTCTACAAAGTAATCCTGTGTGGCTGATGCGTGTCGAGAACATGCGCCGCCTTGTTTCATGGGGTATGTAAACATAATATAAGTGTGTGTGATTTTGATTATTCATGGAGCTGAAAGCAGGTACATGTACAGGGGATTATGCAAGGGCTTTTGTTTTATGCATAGCCGTGACAGCTCAAGCAGAGCTTCAAAGTTTAATCTGGGTGATGGTGTTGCACTCCTGAAGAGTGGGGTAATATAGGTGTTTTAGTGTTTAAATAATTCACAAGACACCGTGCTGCTGTTCATCAGCTTGGCTGCTGTATTAATGTTCACAAATACAGGAAAACAAAACAAAGTACATAGTGTTACCCATGCTTTCCTTCGCGCTAGCATGAGTACGTTGCTAGTCACATTCTTTGTCATAGTTCTAACTAAATCTCCTAACGAGCGTGTATGAAAATAACAAAATCTTTCTTCTACGGTCGTAACTGCATAACACAATGAAAATCCCAGCAAACATGCCTACCTGAAGAGTGGGGTAATATAGGTGTTTTAGTGTTTAAATAATTCACAAGACACCGTGCTGCTGTTCATCAGCTTGGCTGCTGTATTAATGTTAACAAGCAGCTACTTCCCCCCTTACTTAGCAGCATATCTCCCAAACAGGTAGCGCCCTCTAGTGGTTACAAAAACAATTATAGTAAAAGTAATTCACATAATAAACGGTACAAACAGTGTTGTTTGTTACATTTTACAAATCGTAATTTCATACACATGCGTTTTAATTTTCCTTTTAAACAGGTAATATAGTACACACTAAACTCATGAACAGGTCATATAGCACACACTTAACTAATAATCACCACATACTCCCCCTCTAAAATAGATGTCGTCCCGACATCGTCATCCTGTAGGGTCTCCTGCTCAACCTGAACTAATAGAGCTAATTGAACCTGAACTGACCTCTAAATCTATATTGAAAGTGCTCCTGAGTGTATAGATAAGCTCTGTAGCTCTAGAACTGAACTGAGACAATCAGTTAGAATGTATAAACAAAATATGGCTGATAAGAATGTAAGGACGTTGGCCATGTGGTATGTAACTGCGACCTAATGTTAGATCTTGATCCACACTGCCGTAATTCATGGGCACAACTAATTCTGTGGCAAGTGGGAATCCCGATATGATCATAAGTAAAGACCTTAGGAACTTGTCTTTTTCTCTGTGGCCTTCGATACACCTCATCCATCTCTTCATCACTATGATCTGGCACAGAAGACTCCTCATCACTTAATTCATCATCCGAGCATTTTTCATCCATCAACACTTCCTCCACTGGCCCAGCCATATTTTCAGTTTCAGGCTCAACTGCCTCTACTTCAACTTCATCATCAGCACCTGAATCATCAGTATCATTTGTGATCATAGCATCATTTCCTTTTGTCTTCCTTATTTCATTTGGTTTCGCTTTGTCATTTATTGGGACGTCCATCGGCAAATGGTCACATGGCAGCAATAAATTACGATGCAGGACCCTAGATCTTCCCCTTCCCTGCTCTGGTCCCACTTCATAAACGGGGAGGTCTTCATTAACTTGTCTTACAACAATGTGGATGGCCTCTTCCCAGTGGTTACGTAATTTGCCTGTCCCTCCTCTTGGTGTTAAATTCCTAACAAGAACACGGTCACCAGGATTCAAAACTGTGGTTTTCACTTTCTTGTCATAATTCTTCTTACTCTGTCCTGCTGCTTTCCTTACACCTTCCCTAGCAATCTCATATGCTTCTTTCATCTGCTCTTTCCATCTTTTCATGTATTCCTGGTGACTCATTTTGCCTGTGTTATCAGTGAGTTCAAAAAGGATGTCAACAGGCAACCGTGGGTTTCGCCCATAAAGAAGGTAGAAGGGAGAAAAGCCTGTGACCTCACACTTGGTGCAGTTATATGCAAATGTCAGTTTATTCAATGATTCCTTCCAGTTTCTTTTTTCTTCATTAGTCAGTGTCTTCAGCATCTGCAGTAATGTCCTATTAAAACGTTCAACTTGACCATTCCCTTGTGGATGGTAGGGACTTGTTCGCGAGCTCATGACACCACAGACCTTCTGCAGCTGGGCTATTAACTTGTTATCGAACTCACCCCCTTGGTCGTGGTGTATTCGCTTGGGGAATCCAAATTTAAGGGCATAGTCATTGAACAAGCAATCTGCTACAGTTTTGGCTGATTTTGACTTAGTAGCATAGACTTGAACAAACCGTGTGAAATGGTCAATTATAACTAGTATATATTCACATCCCCCTTTACATTTATCCAAGTGTAAAAAATCAATGGAGACAAGCTCAAATGGGTGGGTTGTGACGATATTAGTAAGAGGAGCTCTTGTCTCCCTGTTAGGCTTCTTTTGCTTCAAGCAAGCACACGTCCTTGTAACATAGTGCTCTATCTCGCTGCGCATTTGGGGCCAAAAGAAACGGTCTCTGATCAGTGACAATGTGCGATCAACTCCTTGATGACCCATTTTGTTATGCAACTCCTGCATCACACAAGTCTTGTGTTTGTCTGGTAAGATAAGTTGAGTCCTAGTTGCTGTCTTCCTCTTAAGGAGACCATTTCCGTCAATGTGCAGTTTTTCCCATTCTCGGAGGAGACGTTTACCCTGACTACTGAGAGACATGGCTGGGTGACCTGATGGTTTTGTCTTTGTCATCTTGCATCTCATTACTGGCCCAATGTGTGGGTCATTTAGTTGACTCTGCCTAATTTCAGTAATAGGGAGAGGGGTATATTGGTCATTGTCTGCTGACTGTTGAGTAAGGGCAACTACTGTACATGGTGGGATAATTTCTTGCATTTCCACAGCCTGTAGCATGGCAGCTATACAGTCAAACGACAACTCTTCCGTGTATCGTTCCATCATCTCCTCAACATCTATGGGCATTCTGGAAAGACTGTCTGCATCAATATTTTCTTTACCTGGTCTGTATCTAATTGTAAAATTGTAGTCAGCTAGCTCAGCTACCCACCTACAACCAGTTGCATTGAGTTTTGCACTGGACATGACATATGTAAGAGGGTTATTATCACTGAACACAATGAACGAAGGTGCATAATACAAATAGTCACGAAATCTTTCCGTAACTGACCACTTCAGAGCAAGAAACTCCAGTTTCCCTGAATGAAGATGATAGTTTTTTTCAGAAGTGGTCAGCGTACGTGATCCATAGGCTATCACACGGAGTTTCCCCTCTTGTTTCTGGTACAACACTGCCCCTAGCCCTTGTCCTGAGGCATCAGTATGAAGTATAAAAGGATGTGAGAAATCTGGGAATCCAAGTATAGGTGGCTCAACCAGACAATCAATCAGTTTCTCCAGAGTCTTCTGGTGCTTGTCTCTCCACAATATGGGCTGATTTGAAGGTACACCTCTGTGTGTCTTGTTGTTCTGTTTAGCCTGTTGTTGTCTTCGCACCTGATCGTCCTTAGGCTCTGTCCCCTTCAACAGATTGTAAAGTGGCCCAGCAATTCTGGAGAAATCTTTTATATACTGCCGATAATAGCTAAGAAGTCCCAGAATGGAGCGCAACTGCCCAACAGTGCTCGGCCTTTTTTCTTTCAGGGCCCTCACAGCGATGGTGTCAGCGGGGTCCATCTTGCTTCCCTCAGCCGACACAATTCTTCCCAGGTAACGGACTTCTCGCCTAAAGATTTCACATTTACTGGGCTTGAGCTTGATCCCATGTTGCCTTAGCTGCTGCAGCACCTTACGAACATGTTCAACATGCTGCCCAAATGATTTACTATAAACCAAGGTGTCATCAAGGTAAGGTACACATATCTCATCCCGCAACCCTTCTAAACACTCCTCCATACATCTTTGAAAAGCTGCGGGCGCGTTCATTAACCCAAATGGGATCCTAACCCATTCATATAGGCCCCATGGTGTTACAAATGCTGTTAAAGGTCGGCTCTCCTTTGCCATGAAGCCCTGGTGGTAGGCTTTACCCTGATCTAACAAAGAGAACCACGAGTTACCCCCCAAACTATCAAGGATATCTTGGACTCTCGGGATGGGCTGACGATCTGGATGGGTCTTCTTATTTAGTTCTCTATAGTCTATGCAAAGACGTAAACTGCCATCTTTTTTTCTTACACACACAACAGGTGATGCATAAGAAGACGTTGACTTTTCTATCCATCCCTGTGCAATGAGGTCATGCAGATATTCTTTCATTTCCTTATACAGTGGTTTTGGCACTGATAGGTACGACCGCACAACAGGAGCTGTATCATTGAGAGCTATAGTCATCCTGAGACTCTCAATACATCCAATGTCATTGTCTGACTGGGAAAATGAGGCACATTCTTCTCTCAACATCTTGCGGACAATGACTCTCTTAGATTCATCAAGGTGTGTCAACTCTACTGGGGGATCCCATTTCTCATCAATAGTCTGGTCGTTCTTTGAATGGACATGGTTCACTGATACAGCTGTGGAGTGACATGACTGATCTGAAGTGGGGACTGGATACACAGATTGTACTTCATGCACCATGCCAATGATGGTTTGACCTGGCAATACTATGTCATGACCTGTAGGATTCTGTGCATTCACTATGATGTAAGGAGGAGCACCCTTTTTCAGCTGCACCACTGTCTCCTTGAATTCCAGCCCATCTGGCCAATGAGGATCAACATCAGGTTCAAAGACTAACGTGGTGTCTTTCTTTGACGGGCTTGTTGAAACTTTACACTCCACTTGGATTGACATGAACTTTGGGACAATATTTTTTTCTCTGGTTGTCTTAACTTGGTATTCATGAGGCTGCTCAACTCTAACAAGATCTATGAAAGCTTGGATTTGTGATGCCTCCAATGTAGGGAACGCTAATTTAACTAACTCTCTCAGTTGTTCACTGCTTATATCCTTTGACAGCCCGCTTTCACTATTCACAATGTGTTCAATGGCATTATAGCCAATGATAGGGTGGGACAAATTGTCCCCTTTCATCACCAGGATGGGAATGATAAAGCTACTGACTTCCTCAATTGACAATCCAAACGTGATCTCAATCCAACCAAGAAAGGGTATGCTCTCCCCATTGGCAGCTACTATTCGAAGTGTGTCAGGGGCCTCGATAAGCTCAGAGACAGGTCTCAGTTTTACATTCGGGAGTATTTCATTTTTCCATCTTTCATCAATAATACAAACTTGAGAGCCTGTATCCCATAATGCCCTAGCTTTAACATTGTTCAGATAACAGTCAACAACGCATTGTTTTCCCACCAAGGCTGCAACACTTAAACTGTTCTTATCATTTTTCTTCCGTTTCACCTCTTTACGTTTCCCAAATTTGCATTTTTTCTTGTGCACATCCCAGTGACTGGTCTGACAAATCTTAGAACAGTAGAAAACGTTTTGACATGGCGCACACACCCTTAGTCTATTTCCCACCCCACTCACTCCACATTGCATACACCTTTGGTGGGACACTAATGTGCTACAGGTTACTCCCTGTCCCGTGGGGGCAACCCTCTCTCGTTTAATGGACTGCCTCTTGGGTTTGATCCCCTTGCTTTGCAGCCTGCAAAGAAATGTTCACTACTCCCACATGCGTAACAATGGGTACAGAATTCGTCAGTGCCACTTTGCTGGCAGCTATAACATCTTCTCATACGGCCTCTGTTCAAGGGGGGAGGGTATCGCTGTGGTGCATAACCTTGTTGGAATTGTGCAGTTCCACTTCTTCGTGCTCGGCCATTATCTTGCCAGAAGCCTGTGGGCATATACTCAAACGGGCTAGCGGGGGAACTGTTGTGTTGGCCAAACATGGGCAAGTTTTGCACTGTGGCTGCTTGGGGCTGCTGAATTGATTCTCGTATCTGACACACTTCAGTGCTGAGGTTTTTCAATAAGGCAATATCTGCTTTGATCTCTCTCAGTTCATTGAACAGGTCAGGTTTATTTTTATTTTCTGGTGTTTTCCCTTTCTTTTCAGACGACACGGGAGCATCCGTGCACTGGGCAGAGTGAACCCCTACAGCCCGTTGTGGCATTTCTTTCTTTTTGTTTTGTCTCTCTGTCTCAGTCATACATGCAATGTTCAATTTCTCCAACAGCACTTCATCATTTATGTCCGGTTGTTGCAGATAAGGTTTAAGATCATTCCTTATGTTATCATTTTGCAGACCAGTAAGAACTGAATGGAGGAACATGTTCTGCACCAGCACAGGGTCATATCTAAGACTGGACTCTGCCTCTTGAGAGGCGAAGAGGATCTTCTGCCTTAGATCGAGAGCACGAAAGAGAAAGTTTTGGGGAGTCTCTTTGCTATTTTGGGCCTCTGATGTAAGTTGTTTGTACAGTTCAGTCGCACCCTTTTCTTGATAGTGGGATCGAAGTATTTTCCGTAATATTGGGAGTGTTAAGTCTACTTTCCCCTCCAAATAGCTACGCAGTTGCATACCTGGTGCAATGGCCTTGATGACGGCATGAACTATCTCATATTCAGGGACTCTTTTGTTCAATCCAGATTCAATTTGGTGGGCTAGACTAGAAAATGTTAGTTTATCCTTTTGCCTTGGTTCTCCAATCTGCCCTGATATTTTGAATTCCCTATGCCATGGGTTGAGAATTGATGATTGTGCAGGGCCTTGAGTGGGAATTTGTGATGGGTGATAATGTAGGTCGTGGTTGTGTGCCTGTGTTTGCTCCCTACCTCCATGTTGCTGAGACTGTAGTGACCACTGTAAGGCTAGCTGTAAGGTCTCAATCTGTTTTTGAAGTTTTTCCTGTTCTGATGTCTGAGCTAGTGGAGTGTCTGTCTGCTGGGGCTGTGTTGGATTAGCAAGCACTGTATCTGTAGCCGGCGTTGCAGGAGGCTCGGGAGACATCTGAATTGAAGCTATTTTGTCCTTCATACTAAGAGAAAGGAAGGTACCCTTGTCTTCTAGTTCCCCTATTTCATCTCTACCTATGTATTCTGTAATTTGTGCAATCAAGAATGAACGACCTTTACCAAACACAATCTCTTGAGCAATACCCAGAAAATCACATAATGTCATGAGGTGTTCACTAGTCAGTGTATACAGCAACCCAACTACTTGAAGTCGTAAGTCCTCTAAACCATCCATGTTTGTTAAGAAAGGGTGATCAGTCTCACAGTGAAACAGAACGTGTACTTGGCTGGGTGGAAGTCGTAGCTCTCCTGGTTAATGCTGAGTAACCTCAGATGGCTCACTGTCCTCCCTGCACCGTCACTGGACTGCTGTGCTGCGCTGATCTCCCGGGTGAAATGGCTTGAATGCAGGGTGGGGTACGACTTCGTCGAGCAGGACCTCACGCACGCATCCAATCCCAGCGGTGCCTCCAAAATGTTGCACTCCTGAAGAGTGGGGTAATATAGGTGTTTTAGTGTTTAAATAATTCACAAGACACCGTGCTGCTGTTCATCAGCTTGGCTGCTGTATTAATGTTCACAAATACAGGAAAACAAAACAAAGTACATAGTGTTACCCATGCTTTCCTTCGCGCTAGCATGAGTACGTTGCTAGTCACATTCTTTGTCATAGTTCTAACTAAATCTCCTAACGAGCGTGTATGAAAATAACAAAATCTTTCTTCTACGGTCGTAACTGCATAACACAATGAAAATCCCAGCAAACATGCCTACCTGAAGAGTGGGGTAATATAGGTGTTTTAGTGTTTAAATAATTCACAAGACACCGTGCTGCTGTTCATCAGCTTGGCTGCTGTATTAATGTTAACAAGCAGCTACTTCCCCCCTTACTTAGCAGCATATCTCCCAAACAGGTAGCGCCCTCTAGTGGTTACAAAAACAATTATAGTAAAAGTAATTCACATAATAAACGGTACAAACAGTGTTGTTTGTTACATTTTACAAATCGTAATTTCATACACATGCGTTTTAATTTTCCTTTTAAACAGGTAATATAGTACACACTAAACTCATGAACAGGTCATATAGCACACACTTAACTAATAATCACCACAATGGCACATAATCTTTAACTCCCTAACAAGAGTTAACCATTCTGGACTTTGCAAAATAGCTGATGATACTTTTTTCCATTCCTTTTTTTTTTGGGGGGGGGGGGGGGGGGGGTTATCCTCAAATCCTAAGTCGCAATACACTGCAAGAGACAATCATTGATTTCATCTACATAAAGTGCCGCCCCCTCCACACACTTACACACTCACACACTCACCTGTGTTTATGGTGTAATATTTTATGTATGGTAATATCCCAGGGAAAATAGAGTCAGACAAGGTTGAAAAACACAAAATGTGTAAATAAAAAAGATAAACTGCAAAAAAAAAGCCTCTGCGCTTCAGGCCTCACGTGCTATACACCACGGACTGAGCCAGCGCTAAAGAAGGTCAGCATCGTGTTAGTTTAGAATGATCTGTGTTTTTAACACATATTCCCATTTTGTCTCTCACTTTCTTAAAGGGAATTTGGCCTTGTCAGAAATATGTACTCTTTGAGTGCCTTTGTAGTTTGATATATTTCACTAAACACTTTCGCGCTGACAAAAAAAAAAAAGATCTCCCCTTTCAAAGGGCCCCTCACCAAATGGAGGGAGAGACTAGTACTCAGAGCTGATCATTTCTTCTCTGTGCTGGGGGTTGACGAGCTGTTACGCGCTCACGTCCTGGATGTCTGGCGGCTCGGTATCAGAAGCACCTCTTAAAAAAAATGCCGAAAGAGTCGAATGAGCGTGCAAATGTGACTCTCACAAAAGCTCCAGTACAGAGAGGCCAGCAGAGAGGTCCTGCTGCCTGGAGGCAGAGTGCTGCGCGTGGGTCATCACTCGAAGGGAGCAAATGAAATGGCATCATCGGTAGACTTGCAGCGGGAGGATGGAGGAGGAGAGAGGCCAAGAAAGTAAAGTCAAACAAAGTGTTTTATTGTGAGCTGTGTTGTGCAGAATAAACAACATTGTGGAGCTGATGACAAGGATACTCAACACAGTCTCTTTTTTATTGTAAAGAACAAATGTGTGCAACTGGATGCTTGAATGCATTATGTTCACCTACAGTACTGTAGTCAAAACTTTAGGTGCTGTGTACATCGGCATTATTTCATTGAATATATAGTGTGCCTAATGCCTAAATACTTTGGGAGATGGAAACGGCCATTGTGTAGGCTTCAGTAATAGTATGACCTATACCAAAGTCCAAAAAAGACTGAAGCCTTCAGTACTGGGCAGCGAGCTTGGAAAGCGTCACCCGGCACCTCTCACTGTAATGTCTTTGTCTGCCATATATGGTGAAATATAATATCTCTGTGCCTGGAAACAAGATCCCCTCCCCTACTGTAAAAAGACATCTGACAAGTAGTCGGTAGACACTATTGATTTGGCCATGGACATTTTGCTTGTGTCTAAAGTGCAACGTGAGTGATGGATTGTCCACTATGTATGTTTCATGGGGAATGTATCTAGTGTGTGTGTGTGTGTGTATGTGTGTGTGTGTGTGTGTGTGTGTTTGTGTGTGTGTGTGTGTGTGTGTGTGTGTGTGTGTGTGTGTGTGTGTGTGTGTGTGTGTGTGTGTGTGTGTGTGTGTGTGTGTGTGTGTGTGTGTGTGTGTGTGATAAAGTCATTATTTTCCAAGTATTATATGGCTCTTCAGAGTGCTGTAGGAAGTTGCATTCACATGAATGGACCCTCTCAACCTGCGTAGGTCCATTAAATTGGTTTAATGGCCGCTGTAAATATATCATAACCACTGTCTGTGTCAACGGGGTTGACGTCTTTTATTCCGCGAGTAGTTGGTTCACTTATCACAATGGAGGTTCACTGAAATTGAAAACCAGCAAGTAATGTGTTGCCATGCAACATCTGAAAGGTTCAAGTTGTATTTGTGTGGCAAACTTTTGTTGTTCCCACCAGAAACCCGCTTTGCGTCAGGGTCCTGTTTGCCCTGTCGGGATTTATTTTCCAATAATGACCAGTGGAGAATACATAATCTCTTACTCATGGCAATATGAGTGATGCATTATGGGGAGTAATACTGCGTTCTACGTGTATTGACTTATTTGTTTTCTATTTTCTTCTCTTTCCATGCACATGCTTCCTCCTTCCTTCAATTCTCTCAACATTAGGTGAGTACTACATTTTCTTCATTGTTGTTTTCGTCCTGCGGCTGTATGTGTGTGTGTGCGTGTGTGTGAGAGAGAGAGACAGAGAGAGAGAGAAAGTGTGTGTGTGTGTGTGTGTGTGTGTGTGTGTGTGTGTCTGTGTGTTTGTGTGTGTGTGCGTGTGTGTGAGAAAAATGTGTCCATTTCTCAGCTTTAATGGGTTCAGAGAGGCTCATTACAGCAATCAACCTCACTACACACATCAGGTCATCTGTGCCGACCAGTCAGGACCCAGAAGCACCTGTAATTAATAAGTGATTACTCATCCAAGTCAATCTCATTATGCTAATCAAAGCAGACCTGTTGTTCGGGTACAACAGGTACAATATTTTTAATTACTGTTATCTTGTGTGACACACTAATTGCCTTTGTCATGATCTTACTTATCCGCTGGCTCTCAGACTTCTAACTATTTCGATGAAAGTGAAGATAGTGGGTTTAATTAAAAAGGAAGAAGGCAACTGTAAAGTGAGGGCGGTGACTATAGAGCCGGGCCTCCGTTCTGCTAGAAGTGCGCGGAGGCTGGCAGCTCTACCACGGGGAGATGATGGCCACTAGCATAGCTGAGATACTGTGTTACCGAGGCAGGGAACGCCCCTGGTCAGCGAAGGAAGTTGTGCTTTGGCGGTTTGCTTCCTATCGAGACCCTCCGTCTAAATTAAAGGTAAGCCATCACTTTCCAAAAGCACGGAGGGACCTGGAAGAGTCTGAAGGATTCTGTGCGAAGATCCCTGCTGCAGGGTGCTAAAACTTAACAATTGATTAAAGAACCCCTGTGAAGCATAATAATTGTGACTCCACTTAATTTGGAAAGATGGCTAAAATTAGTGTATTATTACTATCCCATAATAGGCTGGCTCGTGGTCATTTATTCTGATATACCTACAGTCAGAGGACAGTCTGCTTATTGCACTCGTTTGATTGTAGGAGTGATGTTATGCAGGACTGTTCCACCACTGGGTAATTCAGGTGGTTCCAAAGGCACACAGCATGTTACTAGTCTGACTGAGTGCTGACATGGCCTGCTATACTCATCAGCATGTTTAACAACTATCAACACGATAAGCTACAGGGGATTCAGGCGGGTGTGCCGAGGCTTTCGCCGTCTAGTCTAGACCACAGCCGAAAAACTGTCCACAGATATATCATTCAAAAGTCAATTCTGCTGTAGGTGTCTCATTTCAATTGGCTCGGGTCAATAAGTGCAGGGAAGGCTATACAGTATGTGGGTCAGAGCATTGCAATTTATTTGTCAGGTACACGCTACTCATCCAAATACATATGGAAGTCCATATACTGTAGCATGGATAATCTAAAGCTTCAAATAGACCAAAGGAAGACATGAGAAATCGTATAAGCAATCAAAGCATG
>NC_084995.1:20348605-20351105 GCF_963854185.1 Sardina pilchardus | reverse complement strand
AGATTTTCCCCTCTATCACATGTCACTAATAGCCCCGATGGCATAAAAAATGAGCGGCATAAATTTCAATTAGAATCTTCCGGGAGCATAAAAGACAGAACGTAACAGACGTCACGGTGAACTTCCCGCTTCTCACCACCTCTGTTTTAAGTCAGACAGCATCCTGATATTAAAGTCAGTTTGATGGAATATTATGCGCCCGTCAACTTTTATTGTTCAACAAGTATGAGCTGGAAAGACAGAGTCAGAGTTTCTGGGGGATTTTTTTTTTTTTTTTTTGCCAGTTTAGTGAGTCATCCCAGCATCCTCCATAGGATCAGGGGAATAATAACCTGACAAATGATTATTGCATATACCTATCAGTCTTGGCAGAGCTCAGGTGAGGTGTAGCTCAACCTTGTCAGGTGTGGTTCTAGGTTTATAGCACATTGGGAATAGGAGACTTTTTTTGAGAATTGGGAGCGTATTATGCATAGAGGAAAGGCTTGGCTGCTCACAATAGCTATTTGAATGCTATTAAACCTGTTTCAGGCAAGAGAGACACAGAAAGCATGTGCCATGATATCAAAAAATGTACGATAACATGAAGCACATTAGTTCATAGCTGACACGGGCAAGAAAAAAACAGCAGTATTCCGGTCAGTTCCGTACAACCCGCCGGACAAGTGTGGGAGACGGACTCTGAGTGGAATGTCTTTTCCGAATGGATTTGCTGCCGTTATGGATCTGCCACCGACTCCACGGACACGTTGCTCCACCTACGCCGGGGCTATCTGGCATCAGCGCCGGCTTCTGATCAGCTCCGATAGCCACTCGTCTGGGCTGCGAGTGTGCCGCTGCTCCTTGCCTTTCCAAGGCTGCTTTCTGGGAGAGGATGGTAATTGCTTTTGATGTGGTCAAGGCCACTGCAAGGTTTTTCTTTCTCTCTCTCTCTTTTTTTTCTTCTTCTTCTTTCTTCTTTTCTTCTCCTTTTCTTCCTCTGTTCTTCGTGTGTGTGTGTGTGTGTGTGTGTGTGTGTGTGTGTGTGTGTGTGTGTGTGTTGTGTGTGTGTTGTGTGCGGCGGCCTCTCCCCTCTGCTCTCTCCGTGTTTTGGCTGGAGGGCTTTGGAAAGAGCATGAGATACGGGGTGTGAGTCAGTGGCCAGTGTGGGGAGAGATGTGCATCTCAGTGCCTGTAGAACATTCCTCCTCATTACGCACAGCGGAGCTGGCACAGGGGGGCATTACACCCCCCCCCCCCCCCCCCCCCCCCCCCCAAACAAAAAACTAAGGCACAGGGTGGTAGAGACTACAGCTTTTCCGTTCATTAATTATTGCCGGCTGCAAATGTGTTGCTCTAGTCTACCTTGCCTGATGCTTGTATGATGCCACCTCCCCCATCATCCATCATTGATCATTGTTGACCATCACATACTGTACCCCCCTCCTCCCACCATGACCGACTCCTTGGGTAAATTCAGCCCAGAGCAGAGCCTGGTTGTGGGAGAGAGTAGAGGCAGAGGTTCTGTTGGCTCTGTGCCCCCCTCCCATCACACACACGCACCACACACATAGTATATGCAGATATACTCAACACATACAGTACAGTACTGCAATGGAGGATTCAAAAGGTGTGTACCCCCCTCCAAACACACACACACACACACACACACACACACATACTATACACACACACACACAGTGGTAATGATTCCTGAAGGTCTAAGCACAGCTTTAAGTCTGGCTGTCTGTCCTGTCAGCATGACATATATCTCTCTGTCCGTGTAAGTGGAGAGAGCTGATCCAGTTCCATCAGTTTATATGCTGTAGCCGGCCAGGTCCAGACAGCCACTACAACTGTCTCAGATTTGACCTACAGAAGATCTAAGGGCCGTGGAGTGTGTGTGTGTGTGTGTGTGTGTGTATGTGTTTTTGTTTGTTTGTGTGTTTTTCCGTGTGTGTGTGTGTGTGTGTGTGTGTGTGTGTGTGTCTGTGTATGTGTGTGTGTGTGTGTGTGTGTGTGTGTGTGTGTGTGTGTGTGTGTGTGTGTGTTTGTGTGATGTGTGTGTGTTTTTGACCTTTTTTTGTGTGTGTGTGTGTGCTGAAATGTGTGTATGGAGGAAGCCAAACGTGTGTGTTTTGAGCAGGGCTTGTGGGGGCTGGGAGCTCGGGTGAAAAATGCGTCCCATTGGCCGGCGTAAATGACACCATTCGTCTCTGTGTAGGACTGCTGAGCAGAGGAGCCTGAAGCCCACACAGTCCAGCCTCACAAGTCCCTAGTCTGCAGGGTCCACACCCAGCCGCCTCTCAGCCTCTCTCTCTTTCTCTCTCTCTCTCTCTCTCTCTCTCTCTCTCTCTTTCTTTCTTCTCCCTCTCTCTTTGTCTTTGTTCATCCTCCCACATAACAAGTATTTTTTCCCCCCTCAGTAGCAGTACAAACCTCCCAAAAGTTGCCTAACTATGACCATGACTGTGACAAGTCCCCGACTGTCCTTACATGTAGCCAGACGCGTTCTGTCAGC
>NC_084995.1:20336424-20348405 GCF_963854185.1 Sardina pilchardus | reverse complement strand
CCACAATTGTCCACAACAGTAAAACAGCATGCATAGCTGAGGGGGGCAGTGACTAGCTCTGTACAGGACTCAGGAAGACATAATTAATACATGTTACAGAAATGACATTGTGCTGTTTTTTTTCGTTTGTTTTTTTGTTGTTGTTGTTTTTTCCCTGAACTTCTTCACAAGAAGAGGCCATGTGCATTCCCTGAAGCAAGAGAGCTCTCATCTCTCTCTCTCTCTCTCTCTCTCTCTCTCTCTCTCTCTCTCTCTCTCTCTCCTCTCTCTCTCTCTCTCTCTCCTCTCTCTCTCTCTCCTCTTTCTTTCTTTCTCTGCCCCTCTGTTCTGTTTGCAGCAGATCACCGTGGGTTAGTGTAATCCTTCACTGTCTGAATGGCCTGGACAGACAGGCTTACTGTCTCCCAGAAAGCCACCCTAATGGAGCTCGTTTGGGCAGTCCCACGGCTGTACAGTTTGCACTGAGTGCTGCCATTGGCTGATAGCTTTGTGGCGATGTCCAAATATCTCGCTGCCACAACACCTTCCCTCTCACCCCCACCTTCCTACACACACACACACACACACACACACACACACACACACACACACACACACACACACACACACACACACACACACACACACACAGAGACACACAGAGACACACAGACACACACTCTGAGGCACCCTTCTAACTTCTTGCCAGAAGTCTGGGATTTTGACACAAAATGTGCTTTTGTGATGAAGGAAAAAAAGTGCACACTAGCTGTCATTTTGAGTAATTGTGTCCGAATGAGCCCGGGCCAAAATCATCCACATTCCTCCCTGTGTCTTCCTTCTGCTTTAGCACAATGGCCAGCTTCCAGCCTGGTCTTGAGGCGGGGGGCTAGGATGGGGAAGCACAGGGAGAGGAGGGCAGGAGAAGAGAGTGGAGGAGAGGAGAATAGGGGAGAGAAGGAGAAGAGGGGAGGGGAAGAGAAAAGAAGAGAGAAAGGCGGGAGAAGAGAGTAGAGGAGAGGACAGGAGAAGGGAGGAGAGGAGAGGAGAAGAAGGAGAAAGGAGGAGAAGAGAGGAGGAGAGGAAAAGAGAGTATAATAGGAGGGCTGGGAGAACAGAGTAGAGGAGAGGAGAAGAGGGGAGGAGAAGAGAGGAGAGGAGAGGAGAGGGGAGAGAAGGAGAGGGGAGGAAAAGAGAGGAGAGGAGAAGGGAGGAGAGGAGAGGGCTCCAGGCGATTGGCCTGCACTTTGTCTGAGTAATGAACACGGGCCGATGGAAAATGAGTGAGTCAGATCCTCTGGCCTAGCATGGACCTCGTGGCCCCCATTCCACCTGCCCATGGGCGCTGACATGCACAGTCCCCCCGCTGACCGGGGTCGGCCTGATGGTGCGTGACAGCCTCCTCTCCCCGGCACTGCTCTTTTGTGTACCCATCCCCCAACACCACCACCACCACCACCACCCCCACCACCCAAAAACAAAGAAAAACACAGATCTTTGCAACTCCTCTCGGCTGCTGTTCCCCACATGGAGTTTCTCTCCACTCGACGTCCGCTCTCCTGCTTGTGTGGTGCTAGTGTAGTTAGTGGCTTAGCAGCTGGGCTAGGTAGCATGCTAGTAGCCTGGAAAGTTGTGGGTTCAAGTCCAGGCTGTTGGGCTCTTGAGCAAGGCACTTAGAGGTGAACTATGCAAGTTTTTTTTTTAGCTTTATTTGTCTTAACTGATCAGCTTTGGAGTCATTGGAATGGTTATTTGACTTATTTCGGGTTGAATGATGGCTGTCTCGCTTCCCCCTAGCGCCTGAGAGCGAAAAGAAAAAAAACACGCTTGCAAGTTTTTGCCACCAGGCCGGTGGCACTGACAAACAGAAAGTCTCCAGCCTCGCGATCATGCTCATGAAAAGGCAGACTGACCGATTGAGGAGTACGCTTAAGCTGTAGTGGTAGCTCTGCAGAGAAACCTGCGAGCGTTAAATGAGTGAAAACTAAAGGCGAAAGCGAAAACAGCAAAGAAATCGCCAAACCTGCCTAGTTCCTCTTTAATGCTGAGTCGCTCCAGGGGACAGTGGTCCTTGTAATGTGTTGTGGACAATGTTGTACGTTTCTTAGGATAAAAGTGTCTGCGGAATGAATGCATGCTACTGTTGTGTGGGTGTTGTCTACCTTTGCTTTGGATGTCTGGGACAGAAACAGCCTGACACAGTCATGCTCACTGTTTTTGTTCTTCAATTATGAAATCATTTGCTTGCAACATTGACATTTCCTCACATTTCCGTTTGATGTCGCAAGCACACACACACACACACACACACACACACACACATACGCATACAATACACATACACATACTGTACACACACACACACACACACACACCATAGCCTGTTCTCCTTCCTTTAAAAACACTGACGTGATCAAAGCGTGTTCGCATGCTGAGATGCATTCCCAATCATGGTGTGAGTGGAAACATATCAAAGCTGCTAACACATTCACATGCAGATGCTCAGTGATTTCACACACACACACACACAGACACACACACACACACACACACACACACACACACACTCACACACACTCATAGACAGAAAAAAGAGGCTGAATCGCCCACCGGTAATTATGCACCAGATGCCGTGTTCATTGCGGGGCAGAGATGTTGTCCGGGCACAAATGCAGTGGGTGGGAATTAGCATCCCGAGCTTTGTGAGATCTGGGGGTGCAGGCCTGTGTGTGTGCGTTCCTGTGTGTGTGTGTGTGTTTGTGTGTGTGTGTGTGTGTGGAGGAAACTGGAGTGAGCAGTGTGTTGAGCTGTGTGTGTGTGTGTGTGTGTGTGTGTGTGTGTGTGTGTGTGTGTCAGTGTGTGTGTGTGTGTATTTGAGGGTGCAGTGTAAGCCACTTAGAAACAGGAGAACCACGGGCAGGCATCCGTCATACTTGGTTGTCATTTTTGATTGGGATGTCATATCTGTGAAATCTCGTGGGTGTCCTGGGATCGGATCAGGCGATGTGTGAGCAGACATCCACCACCACCAGCGGCACCACCACACGCAGTTCAAATCTCCCCCGCCGTCCTCATCACTAATTCAGTGTGTGCACTGGATGCTTCTACTCACCGTTGGGTCTTGCGCAGTTCATGGAGGTAGCGTAGCTTCCATCTCTGTGTACATTGTTGAACCATGAGAGTCTGATTGGTCACACATACTGTATGTGTTGGCTTACGCGTCTGTGCAGTTTAGTAGCAAGGAGGCTGAAGAGTTCTGTTTAATGTAAAGTGGAAGATAATAAGAGGTGTGTGGGGGGTGGGGGTTTAGAGACATGCCACAGTCAGTGCTTATTAAGCCGTGCTTATTTCAGCATGTCTAAAAGTCACAAGCCTTTACTCAAGAGAATAAATGGCCTTCTCTGTAGCGATTTGGCCCCCAGAAATCTCATTTCTACTGTGGGCCTGCTGCGGAGACTGGAACATTAGTCTAACTGGAAACAGTTGGAGGTAGTTCTCTCGCTCACTCTTTGTCTCTCTCTAAACACACAGCCACGGTAAACAACAAATTCTCAAGTCCCCTGCCTACACCCCCCCCCCCCCCCCCCCCCCACACACACACACACACACACACACACACACACACACACTCAGACTCTCGGTGCACACACAACCCCTTGAGCTGCGCAGTGAAGAAAGGTTGTTTCTGGAGCCGTGTGTTTCCTGCTGCTTCCTGAGTTGCTCTCGCTGAGAAAATGTCCCAGCAGGCCGGCGGGCCCGCCAGCGCGGGCCGGAACCGCCGCATCAGCTGACGCACGGCTGACGCACCGTTGAAAAAGGCCGAGCTCACGAAGGCCATGGCGGGGGATCCGATGCCCCCCCACCCCCACACCCCCTCCCGGTTAGTGCGCCAGCGTCCTTGCCCGGCTAGCTTGGCTGCACCCTCCCACCACCCACCAGCCGCCAGGCGCGGTGTCCTTGACTCTCGCCGTGGTGCCAGAGTCAACTCGATCCGCCTGCGCTCTCCGACGCCGAGAGACGGCTGTCGTGCTGGTTTGTTATTGAGCAACGTCCTAACAGTACCGACGGAAGGCGGAGCCGCTCCCAAACAGGATTTAGCGGCGGCGTTGCTAATCCCGCGTCCTGTCCCGCATTGTGTGGCGTGGTGGGGACGCGCTGATGTATTCAGGTAATAGACTCTCATCAACAGCTCTTAATAAGATCCAGAGGCGGCGCAGAGCCGGGGCGGAGCCCGGGTCACAGGATTAGGTAAACATGCTTTTCAATCATGGCCTCCCTCCTCCCTCCCTCCCTCCCTCCCAGCGCACGCTCCTGAGGAAAGAGCTTTAGCCTGCCTCCTTTCACTTCAACATGTTGCCACACGGCTAATAAGAAGGCTGGCACACACATTTCCTCTGTGTGTGGGTGTGGGTGTTTTTTCGGTGTGTTTGTGCATGTTTGTGTGTGTGTGTGTGTGTGTGTGTGTGTGTGTGTGTGTGTGTGTGTGTGTGTGTGTGTGTGTGTGTGTGTGTGTGTGTGTGTGTGTGTGTGTGTGTGTGTGTGTGTGTGTGTGTGTGTATGTGTGTGTGGGTGTGTGTGTGTGTGTGTGTGTGTGTGTGTGTGTGTGTGTGTGTGTGTGTGTTTTTTGTGTGCCTATGTTTGTGTATGTACTGTATGAGGCATATGCATATAAGGATGCTTAAAATTGCAGGGAACAGGTAGAAACGCAAAAACCCATTTCATCTCCGAGTTTTCATCATTTAGAAGCTTAATGGGAAAAGTGAGATGGCGTGATTCTCCCTTTTGCTGTCATTTCTCATTTCTCATGTTTTTTCCCCCCCTTATTCACTTTGCGTGCCATTTCCTTGTGTGGATGCGTGTTAATTGGCATTCTAAGGCTGTGCCATGGAGTGGAGGATGATGGTGTGGAAAAATATTGATCAATGTATGTGCCTCTCGGCTAAACACAGCCATCACAATTTATTTCTTTTCTCCTCTGTTTAGCGCCTCTCCTTCTCTGAATTCTTTTGTCTGCTTGATGTCTCTTTCAAAGGCAGGCTGAAGAGTATGGAGGTTTCAGACTAAAACGCTGTTTGACAAAAGAAGACAGAAAAAGAGGGGAAAAAAATCTCGAGTCTCGAGTGAAAATGCAGTGTTCTACAAGTATTGTTTGGAAGTCAGAAGCCAACTTCACGCAGAAATATATATTAAAAAAAAAACCCTCGTTTCAAAAGCAGGACTAAAGTGAAGCGGGTATTTTTTTTTCCCCTCTCGCGGTTTTAGCAATCTCACCATTACAGGGCTTCCTCAATGTCTATCTCTTTTGAAGCTGGCAGCAGATATAATGCGCTTTACCTTCTCCCATATTGTGTTGAGCTGCGGCTTCTCACCTGAAGGGCTTTTCTGCCAGGTGCACCTTTTGTCACGCTCGCTTTGCATCTGGAAGGAGATGACAGCGATGACATTAGAATTTCTCTCCTGAAACAACAAGCTGTATCTCATCTCCCTGTCTCTCTCTCGCTGTCTCTCTGTCTCTCTCTCTCTCTCTCTCTCTCTCTCTCTCTCTCTCTCTCTCTGTATCTCTCTGTCTCTCTCTTTCTGTCTCTCTCTCTCTCTCTCTGCTTTTCTCTTGCTTTCTTCCTCTGTGTGTGTTCATTCTTGAGAGTGCCTTTGAAATGTGCGTGTGTGTGTGTGTATGCCCTTTGTGTGTGCATTGATACGTGGACTGTGCATGCGTAGACACACTTTTGTGAGTGTGCATGTGTGTGCCTATCTCTGTATGTTTAGGGCTTGTGTCCACACACCCACCTGTGTGAAGGGGGTAGGCTGCACACAGACAGACAGACGGACGGACAGTGGTCCTATAAGCGCCGTCTAGGCTGGCTGACCAGTGCTGGCTAAACCCAGACGCCTCTGCTAAGTTGCCCCAAACATCAGCATGGCACTCAGCGCCCACCCGTCGCTAACAGTCCTCTGCCCTCCGTGCCTCTTTGGCAGGAAGCGCTTCAGATGTTTTGATGTACTTCAATAGCGACGTGTTACCTCCACTGGCATGTAGAGATACTTGTTTTTTTGTTTTTTAAATGCTATGCCAATTACAGGTCTAGCGACTCTTTTGAATTTATTCAGTGCTTTTATGTTTGATACAGGGGAATGTTTTCTATACACTGAGTGGAAGCTAATGAATTAAGCGGGGTGATTCTACTCCTGCTGCCGTCTCCAGCATTACGCCTTTTATATTTCTTTTTACGCTTCCCCGTTATGATTAAGGCGCCCGCGCCCTCCCTCCTCGGCTTTTCTTTTTTTTCACCCGTAGCTGTTTAGCATTTTCTCATTTATTTATTGTTCGTTTAAAGTCAGGGGCTTTGTAATTAGTGTCACGCTTCTATCTCCTCTCTTCTCCTTGACTTCATGCTCGCGTTCACTGCAATTAAGACGGCGCACGCGCACGCTCGTGTGTGCTGTAGATGCGGGCCTAAATATTTAATTAATATGGTGGGTGTGCTTACACTTTGCATGTTGATGAATCAGTTCATTAAATGCTTTCGTCTCGGTGGTAAGTGGAGCGCGGCTGGCGCGGCAGCATTGATTAGCGGGCACGGTTAGGGCACATGGTTAGGGCACATCAGCAGACTTATGGGCTCCACTTATAGGCGGGCATCGTCGCTGGAGATGACCGCCTCGCCAGGGGGGGCATGGCTGACCATTTGAAGACCATCTCACGAGTGCCCAGGGGCAAGACATAGAAACATCACTGTGTGTGTGTGTGTGTGTGTGTGTGTGTGTGTGTGTGAAAGGATTTAGCTTTGCGTGATCATGTAAGGTCATGGTCATGTTATCCATGAATGTCCTTCTGGACAGTAGTGGTGTGTGAAGAATATTATTTGAGAGCAGACTCCCCCAGACATGAAAAAGACATGGGCTTGGGAATTCCAAAAAAAGTAAAAGGAAAGTATGGAATAATATTTGCCTGTGCGTGTGTGCGTGTGTGTGTGTGTGTGTGTGTGTGTGTGTGTGTGTGTGTGCGTGCGTGCGTGTGTGTGTATGTGTGTATGGGCGGGGTCATACTATTGTGATTTATATCCATACACATGGGTATAGTGAGTGGGAGCACCCTGGAACACATCCAAGCTGTCAAACGTTGTTGTGGCGATGCAAGATCCAGTAAAGGGTTTCTTGATAGCAAAGGTCATGGGTCATGGTGCAGTTCTACAGTACGACATGTCTCTCCTATCCACGGCCAATTATATCATATTTTTGAAGAACTTCAGTGTTGGCTGAGTAGGGGCATGTCGAGAGATATTATGAGAAATTCCTTTAGAAATACGGTTTTCCTCTTAACATACAGTATCTGTGCCCATTAAACAGTCACTTGTCTCCCTCTGCCTCTTGTTAACTTTTATGCTGCTGTGTTTTCTGTTGTGCTGCCAATACAGTTTCCTTCTAATCAGCGGAAAAGGCCTTATCCCCCCCCTCCACCATATCCGTGGAGAGTTTTTCTGCTGCTTTGCGTATGTGTGTAGGTTGATGAGCTGTCATGTGGTGCGCTCTCCGCGGCCCGGAGCGGTCTTGTCTCCGCTTGGGATGTACGGGTGGGATACGAGGGGCCCCCCCATCCGACTGCCTGCAGACATCCCTTCCACCCACACACCCTGCCCCGCTGGGCATACAGCCCGCCCACCCATCAGGACAGAGACGAGAGAGAGAGAGAGAGAGAGAGAGAGAGAGAGAGAAAAGAAGAAAAAGAGAGAGAAGATAGGGAGAGAGAGAGAGAGAGCTCTCTCGTCACAGCACATAGGCTTTCTTCCACGCGCTTGCCTCTTCTGTGCGCAAAAATGTTGCTTTCGTCTGATTTTGTTTGCTAATGCAATGCTTGTGCTTTTCAAGTCAAGTCAAGTCAACCTTATTTATATAGCCCATTTCATACACAGAGGTCATTCGATGTGCTTTACAAGCACACTGAAATGGCTAATAAATGCATAACATAGTCAAAGAATAGTTTAAATTACAGAATAAAAAAGAAAACTTAAAGCAGACAATGTAATAGTGCATAAACGTGTTTTTTAAATAATAATTGAAACTCTGAAAAGGGCAATTATTTCTAAGTGTTTCATAGAATGATTATACTTGTCAAGCACCCAATGAACAGCAGCATTCTATGGAGATTCTTGAAATAGTTCCAAACTGTGCGTGCACACATTTATCCTTTCAGGGCCAAAATGCCTGACCACAGGGCTGGACAGTCCCCCTCGTGGCGTATTAACACTAAGCTAATAGTTTTAAGTTTTAAGCACTTCAAGTTTCAGAGAAACTCGGTAGAGCTGTTACTCTCACCATAAAGAACGAGCTGTTACACTCTGACTACAATATGCCTGGTCTGTCCATTCTGTTAGAATTACAGGACACTGAGCCGTTACTCTCTGACTATTCATACATTGCAGTCACGTGACGTGACTACCATGGATACCTGGAAAGCAAGAAACGCTGCTGGCAAACGACAGCTTGATAAGTAGTAAACAAAAAATAATAATAACACCACCTCGGCTTATCCAGTCGAATAACAACTATCTGGCATGCTGTTTTCAAACATCAACTTTCTTATCGTAAAACTGGCGACGTCCTGGCAAGATCCTTGATGAGCTTGGTTTTGTTGCTGGAGAATGATGTTCTTGCCTGCCAGTCAGTAGTTGTGAGTGACGTCATATGCAAAGTATGAATACCTGTCTATGAATGAATTCCTGTCTATTATGTTCGAATGACAGGACAACGAACCACTACACTCTGGCTGTTTTGTTGTTGTAGGCGTTGTTGTTGTTGTTGTTGTAGAGGCCTTTTTTGTAAGACAGTGGGGTTCACTGAACATGCATTGTTGCATTTGACTTTGTCAACAACAGGTGGTTGCCTTCCTCTCTGGAGAGGATGAAAGAGACAAGGATAAAGAAGACAAAAGCACCAACTTGTATTCTTCCTCTTCTGACGAGGCATTTGATGGCAGTGGGGCGTAGCGGCGGGGTACTGTATCGGTGTGACGTCCTCCCTTCCCTTACTGAGCTTGACTGAGGAGGACGAGGAGAGGCAGTGAGTGGCAGGCCTGGGCCTCGGGCGTCTGTAAACCAGCCCCACGCTGCGATCGTGACATTGGCCGTACACATCTGATTTTCCCCGCGCCGCATGTGTGGCCTCCCCGAGTGCTCCCGGAGTGATCCGCGCTCTCTCCGCCTCGTCGCCCCGGGGGCCCGCGGGCCGGGCGAGCACTTTCGCTTGACGACGACGACGACGCGGTTCATTTGCATGATTTGATTTGATTTGATCAGATTTGCTCTCATGCCGTTCTGGCTAAGATATGCCTAATCAGATACTGTTTGACTGTGGGGCCTTCACTTTGAAAGCAAGACAATGACTTCTGATGAAATGACGCCCCCCCCCCCTTCTCTTCCCCTTTAACGTGATCATCATGTGCGCCCCGGATGCGTATGCCTCTCAGGGTGCCCTTTCCCCCTGACCGACATCCCACATGTCTTAATGAATGTCTTCAGAGCCCCGAAAAAATAAATACGAGATGCAATAATGAAATAAATAAATTCAGAATCACCCTCATCATCATAGCTGAGGGCTTATCAACAATTCTATCCACGCTCTCTGCATCCAGTGTGTGTGTGTGCGTGTGTGTGTGTGTGTGTGTGTGTGTGTGTGTGTGTGCGTGCGTGCGTGCATTTGTGTCTGCGCGTGTGTGTGTCTGTGTGTGTGTGTGTGTGTGTGTGTGTCTGTGTGTGTTTGTTTGTGTGTGTGTGTGTGTGTGTGTGTGTGTGTGTGTGTGTGTGTGTGTGTGTGTGTGTGTGTTTGTGTGTGTGTGTGTGTGTGTGTGTGTGTGTGTGTGTGTGTGTGGTCTGGCATGTATTAATGCCCTGATTGGTCATCTCTTAGTGCAGTTTATAGAAACAAACAATCTAAATTGTCCCTGTGCTTGAAACAAAACGGAGTGACACAGAGCACATTTGGTGGAGGTATGGAACACTTAAATCCCTCCCACTCCCCCTCACCCTCACCCTCCCCATGGTGGCTGTGAGGCAAACAAACATAGTGGGGACTATTTTTAGTCCCTAAGGACCCTGGATTCCACCCACGCCCAGATACTGAATCACTGCAAACATGTGGAAAGAGGCATGTGTGACTTAATTAATTGATGGAATCGTAGTAATTTGCTTCTCGTTAATGCCCGCTTTCTTTCCCTTTTCCTCTTCCTCTGACAGATGATATGCAGTGTGGTGTTTGTGCCTGTCTCCTTCGATCAGCTCTTGAGATTGTAGTGTTCACGTGGCTTACATGCAGTACCCTTGAGTTCTGTGAGGACGTGCTTTCTTTCATTGCTCCAATTTGCCAACAATCATGAGTGTGTGATCACATTGACCGAAGAGCTCAGTTGGGTGCAAGAACATCATAGGCTGTAGATTTGGTGAGCATAGCATGTTGTTTGCTGTTTGTGTCCTCCCCACCCTTCTTCTCTGAGTCCAGCAGCCTCCGTTCACCTGAACCACAGGTGGGGTATTATTACCTGACCTCAGGCCTCCACCCAGCCTGGAGTGGACTGTGGTGTCTGAAGTCTCATGTCTGGTGTCTAAGTCTTGTGTCAAAAGGGCAGAGCTGAGGACTCATGACATTATTGCTATACTGTAGTCTGGACATTAGGAGATGGTGATCTTTTCAGAGGAGAGAAGTCATTGTTTACAATCTAGAAAGTCTGGATGTGGAGAAGTAGAGAGACTTCGGAACAGTTTAGTGAAAGGTTATAGTTAGCTGTTCAGCACTGCATTGTAGCACATGGCCAGTTGCATGTCAATATGTTCAAATAAAAAGCTGAGGCGCTCAATGCTCTTGTTTGTCCATAAATACCAAGACTTCCTACAACATCAATAGATTCCTCTTTCTGTAGCGCACTGCTGGCAGCTGTGAACCTCGGACAACTGGACATAAATATCCATATAATGGAGACATTGGGCAGCCATGTCCAGGTATAGAATGTCTGACCTCAAAGTCTGACCTTGTACATAGAGACCTCTGTATTGTGAGAGCGCCCCATGCCAATATATCATCAATATAGCATTTTCATCATTCTTGCCGGTGAGCCACAACTAAATAAACAGAGCCATTTTTATCTACAATGCAGTGGAAACGATTTGCACATGAGAAAAATATAATTGAAATAAAACTCCGATTCATGAAACTCTATAGCTTTCTAGAGACCTGAATGTAGGTGTCTCTTTTCACTTTATTCTCCTTGCAGCCTGACTATTTGCTTAAAAGGTAATCATACTCCCACTTGCATAGCAACACACACTCATGCATATGCTGTTTATACACACACAACTCATTCCGTGTACTGTAAATATTTCTCGCCGCCCCTACCCATAAGAGAAAAAGTAATCTAAAAAAAAAAGAGAGAAAATACGAGAATGGTAAAAAATTGAAAAGCCGAGCGGAGCCTCTGCCGGAGTGTGTGTTGACTCCAAAGTGCTGATCCGACTCTTGAAGCGCTTAAAGGTCAGCCGCCTGTGCCTCACTGATCTCCGGGCGTCGTGGCGGAGCGGCCCGAGACCCACTTAATGAGGCAGAAGCCACGGAATCACTGTGATCATGCCAACTCCGAGCCACCGCTCCCCACCCGCCTTTGGCTTTGAGGGGCCTTGGACTGCATAATCCCAGCACAGATCCCCTTCCTTCATCCTGGTGCATCAGGCTAAGTGTACACACAACCTCTGTGTTTGTGTGTGTGTGAGTGTGTGTGTGTGTGTGTGTGTGTGTGTGTGTGCGTGTGTACTGTATCCCGCCTCGCTGACATTAACCTTGAGTAAGTCCTCAGCTCATTTTACTTTGCTCGCTTAATGCAAAACAAGAGATTACCATGTGACAGAGTCATTTGTTAATGGTATACTAAGCGTCTATGTAGGGCAATGGCGCTGGATGTCACCTATGGAGGCGGCTGGGGCTTAGGTGCATTACGGGGGAGCGTATGCGATGTCTTCAGA
>NC_084995.1:20328924-20331424 GCF_963854185.1 Sardina pilchardus | reverse complement strand
GGGTGGTGAAAGCCTTCTTGGTAAAACAAGGCGAGCGAGTGAAGGCCCTAATGGTCAACTGGCCCCCGTCGGGGATGTTAAAGAGTCCACTTTAATCACCAGTGACTGTGGGCTCGGGTAGCGGCCTGCTCCTTAACGAGGGATTCATAATTGACGTGCGATAAGCCTCGTCGATGCTGCTCATGTGGAACGAGGGGCCGCCTCTACCTCTTCTCCTCTGCACTCTCTGAAGGAGAGTGGCTATCGATTGTGGCCTTCTTCTGCATTGACGCCCCTGTAGAGCAGCCGTGAAGGATGCTTAGGATGGTCTAAACTAGTAATATTGTAATGCTCCTCCTCCCTTACCTCCAGTGTAATGCATTTACACATAGCTATTGTGTGTATGCATGCTATAAGCATACTTCATACTCATTGGTTATGAGGAGATAAAAGAACATAGCAAGACAACACATTAAAAATGTAGAGTGCCGTAGTTAAGCAAACACTGAAAAAGAAACGAGTGAAGGGAAGCTATGCTAAGAAAAAAGGTAAACAAAAAGCATCTGAAAACACTTGGGTCTCAAGTGTGGGCTTTTGGAAGACATCAGGTAATTGTCGGTGTCAAAATGAAGTTTCTATTGACCACACCTGGCAGCAGACACTAATTCACGGATGGGCATTACATTTTTCCAAGGGGGGCAGAAATTGATCCACTGTTCACTGTGGCGGGAACTTAAATTGATCACGTTAGTTTAAGATGGGCCATTAATAGACACTGGAGGTACAACAACCGAGTTCAAACAGTTAAGCCTAATGCCAAAGTGTGGTTTTTAATTGGGCTACTTACAATTACAAGCTTAAACTTGACAACATACATGTATATGAAAATGTAGATGTTTGGGATAGCCTAAAGGGTGTACGTTCTATCACCCCTGAGGGAAAAGGAAAACATTGTCATTTGCATACTTTAAACCAAGTAGCCTAACTGTATCTAAGCAACATAAGCTATTGTTGTAAAATGGTGCGGCTCCTTTAAGAGAGCCCTGTGTGCATGAATGGAGAGAGAAAGCAAGAGGCAGCAACAGCAGTGTTTAGAATGGAGATATGCCCATGGAGGGAGGAGATGTGCTGTTGAGACCGGAGCGAGTCATATTCATATGGTCCGCAGACAAAAGCCAAGTCCTCGTTCACCACTTTCAGTGCTAACCACTTTCAGCTAGAAGGAAGGGGAGTTAGCCCTGAAGTGGGGTGCAGAGCGAGCCGAACACAAGGGACTTCCAGGATCGGCCGCTGCCATCCCCCTGAGCAGAATAATTATCTTCAAGTGGTTATAGGGGGAACCACTCAACAAATGCTCTCTGTAAGTCACTTTGGAGAAAAGTTTTAGTGGTAGTCAGGAGCGAAGAAGACCTTTCCTTAAGTGCAGTTGTCCTGTGGTCTACTGACGCACCTGCCAGTCTATAAATATGGGCAAACTGTCTTCTCATACCAGATGCTGCACATGATGCATTTAGGTTGGCAAAAGGGGGCGGAGGAGTTGCCTGGCAACTGTGACGTCATAGGTCGAAGGCTGTTTGAGCCTAGCTCTTCCTGACCTTGTCCAAGTGTCCTTGAGCAAGACACTGAAGTCTTAATTGCTTTCGATGGGCTGATTGGTGTCTTTCGCCATCTGTGTGAATGTGTGTGTGTGAGTGGGCTTTGGAGAAAGGCACTATACAAATGGCATCCATTTACCATTTACACTTTTAATCACATCTGTTATTTAGAGGTTGACAGACAGTTTTCAGAAATAACACTGAGTTGCTTAAGTAAAAAGAAAAAAAGCAGTGCTGGGTTGGAAGAGAGAAAGTGAAATACTCTGCCCAATTAAATGGGCTTTCTGACCTTTTCACTGGGACAACATGGGGCTCTGGATGCAAATCACATATTCATGTATCTGCCACAGCCCTCTCCAATGAAGAAAGACACCTCCAGCTTCACTGTCTGTGAACAGTTTTACTGGCATTTCTGCTGCCGGCCTGTGCAAGTATCAAGGAGAGAGAGAAAGAGAGGAGAGAAAGGAGAGGGAGAGGGAGAGAGGGATGAGTAGGTGAACAGATAGAGGAAAGGACAAGAGAGATAGGGAGAGAGAGAGAGAGAGATGAGGAGATGAGCAGAGAGAGGAGAGGACAGTTGAGTGAGGGAGAGAGAGAGAGAGGGATAGATGGGGTGGTGGGCAGAGAGAGGAGAGGAGATGAGAGTGAGAGAAAGAGAGAGAGGAGAGGAGAGGAAGGAGAGAGAGCAAGAGAGAGAGAGATGAGGAGGTGAGAGAGGAGCGAGGGCCTGTGGAAATGAGCCTGGGAGAGATGGCAGGGGAGCGGAGAGAGAGGTCGAGCACCGATGAGGTTGTCAGCCCTTGTTTGTGTATTCATACGCGGGATCGTTGATTTACTCTGGGCTTGTTGTGACCATGTTTTGCCCACCCCGTCAATTCCCTGAGCAGCAGCCCGTCTTATCTGGTCTGCTCATGGCCTATCGGGCG
>NC_084995.1:20306424-20321424 GCF_963854185.1 Sardina pilchardus | reverse complement strand
CTGGCATGGAGGAAAATATGTCTGTCCGTCTTATGACTGATAACAGATGAGTGAAACCATGGCAATTATAGTCTTGCTAGGCAAAGCAGTCCCACAGTGTTGGACACACACCCATTCACACGCACACATGCACACACACGCACGCATGCACGCATGCACGCACGCACACACACACACACACACACACACACACACACACACACACACACACACACACACACGTACATGTCTTGGCCGGTGAGCGGGAGCCTGAGTGGACCAACTGCTCGTGTGGCTTCTGGCAGACCGCAGGTCCGGGCAGTCGTCCCCTCCCCTCACAGGAAGCCGCCGCAATCTGGCCACACAGACTGCTCTTTGGACCCCGACACATTTAACCTGAGCAAATCACACAGGCACCGCACACACACACACACACACACACACACACACACACACACACACACACATAACGTACCAATGCGAACATACATAAACACCCATGTACACACAGGCATACACACATGTGCTCCCAGATGCACATACACACACACACACACACACACACACACACACACACACACACACCCTCAGACACACATACTGTACATGCACTCAGAGGCATACACACAAACACATAAATCAGTAAATCCCCACTGGTAGATTAGTGCATTAATGCTCTTTATGCCGAACTGTAAATGCATAAGACGCAGACTATTTTAGTACACGGGAAAGCCATTAGCCATCAATCAAATTAAGAGCCATTGTTCAAGCCACTTTTCCCTGCCATGACGGCCTTGTTTCTGGATAGTATGTAAAAGCATTTCCGTTATTAGAAAGTATTATGTCAAGGCGCATTGTTGGTCTTCCAATGTATGTAGTGTGTGCGTGTGTGTGTGTGTATGCGTGTGTATTTTGACAGAGAGAGAGAGAGAGAGAGAGAGAGAGAGAGAGAGAGAGAGAGAAAGCGTGCCTCTGTTTAAACCTCCTCATGTTATTCTTTTCGCTGCTTCTCTACTAGTCTGTGATTCAAACCTACAGTATGTGTATTTTGTTTTTTCCCTGGCAATGCTTAATCAGGACTTTGTTCATTTTCGAAAGCAAATGACTTTTTATTTAGCTGTTGCTGGAGTGGCCTGTTGTTTTGATGTGTGGGATGGCTTGGTATCAAAGACCCCCCTAATAGACTCGGCCTCTCCATCTGTCTGTCTAATGCCAAAACAAAGAAACAGTGAGGGTCTCAAAAACACATTGTACATACATGCTTACATTCAAACAAATGCCCATACTCTCTCTCTCTCTCTCTCTCTCTCTCTCTCTCTCTCTCTCTCTCTCTCTCTCTCTCTCTCTCTCTCTGTCTCACACACACACACACACACAGACAGTGGAACACGGGGGCTCATCTTAAAACCGTGTCAGTGCCTGATTAAACAGATGGCGCCGAGATTATTTGCTTTCATTCCATCCCATCTCTATATCAAATAGCAATCCTTAATCAAACACACAGCCGTGTTATTGAATTTGCACCGACTGAATTTGGCTCAGTGGAGACAATAACAACAGCCGCTGACGTCAGCCTCGGAGCTGAACGACGGGCGTGCGAGAGCGAAAAGGGTAATGGTTAACGGCAACCGTGTCAGGGCCAGGATAGGGCCACAGCTGGGCCGGACACCATTCGATGTCCAGCATGGCTGACTGGGATGTGGGGATGTGACACCTGGTTCCAACGTGAGTCTGTCCGGGGGATGTGTGTGTGGGGGCGTGGGTGGGTGGGGGGGGGGGGGGGGGGACTGTTGTTAAAAATGGTATCCTGGCCCCAGCTGTGGCGCAACTGGCTGGGGCACCTACACCGTACGCCGGCGACCCGGGTTCGATTCCCGCCCCGTGGTCCTCTCCAGATCTCACCCCTGCTCTCTCACTCTCCTATTCTCTTCCTGTCACTCTCCACTGTCACTGTTTTTAAAACCATAAAAAGCCATATACTTTAAAAAAAGAAAGATAATGGTAGTCAATGTGAGGAAGTACTCTCTGCTATCACAGTCTCATAGCAACCAAAGCATTCACTCAATGGCATCACACTTTCTGTCGTGTTACACCTCTCTCTCTTTCTCAGTATTGTATGCTTAGATGTAATACAGTATGGGACGTCAGTGCCACATTCAGTCTGGTTTAGTGAGGGTGTATTGAACTAAGAAGTGAAAGGAAATGTTCAAAGGCTGGGCTGGGAAGAGAAATAACGCATGATGAGAAGCAGTCATTGTGGTGACAGCCCTACAGCTATCTAGATAGCTCTCATTATCCTCATTTTATGTCATTGCGTTTCAGAACATTCTTACTGTAAGACAGTAAGACAGCTACTACTGTGTTCTGTATTAAATCTTCAGTAAATATGCTATTACTGATTGGTTTTTTTTTTGTTTATGTAAAGCACATTGAATGACTTCTGTGTATGAAATGTGCTATATAAATAAACTTGACTTAACTTGACTTGACTAAATGTGCGGTAGAGTAGATGAATGCTGCAGGTTGTAGGCCATATCTAATGCAGGTTTTGAAGGCCAGTCAAGGCTGGGAATGTAAAAGCAAGTCCAGTGATCAAGCACAGAATAGAAGACAGCCAAGCACGAGCCTCTACTCCTACCATACGGTCATCACCTTCAGTGGTTTTCACTCATCATCTGACCAGGTTGCAGTCAATAGGGAATGAGCGCGCCCAATTGTCCATCTGACCTTCCACCCTCACACATAAGGACTAGCAAAGACATCCATTTTATTCAAAAACACAGTCCATAGGAGCCTACAGGACATGCAGTACTAGCTGCGTGTGAGACCACAGGTTACTGGTAGTGTGGGTGGAAAGGTCAGGGAAAAGGGCCTAGGAGGCCCTGAGGTCACTGGAGATGACCTTGTTCATTTTAAGATTGACAGTGGTCTAACTGTGTGCTAACTGATCTCTCCTGACCTGATCGGTGTGTGTGTGTGCATGTGTGCATGTGTGTATGTACAGGCCTATGTGAGGAGAAGGAGAGATAGAGTCCGATAATAAGACCTGTACTCTATGAAGCATGCAATACTGTACATATGGTACTGTAAGCATCGGAGCCTTGCTTGTTGACGTTGTTGAGCCACCAAGGCAGCAGGTCTCCATTGAGAGAGTGAGTGAGCCAGGCTCAGTGTCTGCTTCTGTGGCTCATCACACACACACACACACTCTCTGTCACGCTAGGCCCTGTTGCTGTATCCGTAGTGGCACACTGCTCCGCTAGCCCTTTGGCACAGAGCACCCATTCGCCATTCGCCTCAACTGTCGCCGGTGGGCACCAAGGTCAGTGCAGCGAGCTGTGGTCTGTGTCGGTGCCTGTGACATTGGCCGAGCGTTGACTGGACTCTCACCCTGGGCTCTGCCCTGCGGACCGCGGCCCCCCTGTTGTTGCCCCAGCACTGTCCAAGCGGAGAGCCCCTGGTCTAATGAGCTGTAACTGTTCTGATCCGATCCACACACACGGCTTCATCGACGGCTAATGATTAATGACCGCCATGCTGTCTGGGCAACCCACACTCCAATGTGCCTCAAATTATTCAACCCGATCAAATGACCTTTTTTAAAAAATAAAAAAAAAATATGTCAAACATGTCACCTGCAACACGTCTCCATTTCTTTTTTGGACTCGGGAATATTTGTTTCCTGACAATTAAGCCTTGGCATCTATCATTGGCTGTCCCTCAGAAGTGGGGAACGCTGCCTTTTTAAAGTCCATTCATTAAGCGAAGGGACCAATGTCCTGTCCAAGTTTGGCCGGCCCCCGGGCCAGCCAGGCTCTCTCTCCGCCCTCCCTAATGGAGTTTGACCGCTCCACTCCCTCCCCCTCGCCCCCCCAACCCCCCGAATGTAACAATACTTCAGCTCCAATCGCTGGGACGTATCGGCATTCCATGTTAATCAGCCTCTATGTGAATACCAAATGGCTGCCTGCGTTGGCCATCAATCGTCTCCCCGCAGCCAGTGGAGGCTGATCGATCAATCAAGGCGATCCATACATGTCTGCGCAGGTAGGCCTGACTCCGTCCAGCCCTCTGCCACTGCCAGCTTGCTCCACCCCCCCGCCGAGCCTTTTTGCCTGGACTTCATGAGGCCAGATGGCTGCCGGTCGGCTCCGACGCGTGGCCTGTGTAACGTTTTGAGTCTGTCCGCTCTGAGTGAGAGAGAGAGGGAGCGGGATGTAGAGGCGGGGGGTGGGGGGGGGGGGGTGGGGGTGGAAGCCAAGTGCTGGAGTGTTTCAGAGAGAATGTGTGAGAGTGGATGTGTCAGAAATGCCACAGAGTCTTTCCCAAAATCAAGTGTTCGCGGAAGTTCAGACATGGCTGCATTCGAGAACGGTGCCTGAAATGATTCTGAAGTCACTCCTCCGCCCCTTCCCGTCTTTTTCTCTCTCTCTCTCTCTCTCTCTCTCTCTCTCTCTCTCTCTCTCTCTCTCTCTCTCTCTTCTCTTTCTCTCTCTCTCTCTCTCTCTCTCTCTCTCTCTCTCTCTCTCTCTCGCTTTAGCTACAGTCTTGTCTCTGCTTCCTAGGCCCTGCTGCTAGCGCTCGGCTGAATGTGTTCATTCTCCTCACCTCCTCCACAGCCATCAGTGGTGCCATGCTATGCCTGCACAACACTATGGCAGCCACGCAATCACTGTGTTCTCTTTCCCCCTGCTTTATTTTACCCCCCCCCCCTTCTTTCATCTGAATCTGCTTGGTGTGACATTAAACGCAGATGTCTCCTCCATCTGGAACCCCCCCCCCCCCCCCCCCCCCTATTGTTGCAGCCCTCTCGCATTCCTCTCGCTCTCTCTCTCGCTCTGTTTTGACGTGTCTTTTTTCCCACTGTCTTGTGTTTTGACATGTTGGAATAGTAAATGTTTCTCACCACTTGTTGTCGGGAGAAAAGGTTTTTTTTTTTTTTTTTTTGCAACTCAGCACCACAAACAGAGTGAAAGGGGGGAGAGCAGGCAGGGGACAGCTTTTCAGCCACACTCATGCTCCTGCCCAGTGTGTGTGTGTGTTTCTGTGTGTGTGTGTGTTTCTGTGCTTCTGAATGTTTGTCTTGACATTGGGTGTGTGTGCATGTGTTAGTGTTAAACCTAAGAAATCCTTCTTCACAATGGTTGCTGCTACTTGCTGAAAACACTTCCCTCCTGCTGGCACGCAAACATATGAATGCCTCGAATTTTAAAAAAAAAATATTTTTCCACTGCAGGTTTTAAGAACAAAAACACACCAAAACACTCTACTACACAATCCGAATAGTGTTTGGTTGGCTCAGTAATGGTTTGGGTGAAGGGTTCATGGGTCCCGCCGTCTGTAAACCCTCTGTTAAGGGCCTGTGTCCACCAACTGCGTTTTGCGCCGATGGCGGCTATTTTTCTATGCTAATCCTATGAAGTTCAGCGTTCACAGTGCTCAGCGCCCATCAAGGATAACAAAAAAAAACTCGCCGCTGACCATGTTTTTCCGCAGTGCTCAGAGCGCTATTAGTTGGAAATCTGTTCAACATTTTGAACCACGCAGGGCTCTAATTTTCACTGCTTCACTGTGGACTCCATCAACAGACCTCCATCGGCTTGTTTGTGGCCAATTCTGCATGTTGAATGGTTGCCAGACCCGCTGGTAAAAGGGTTGCTCTGACTGGATGTTTTGTGATAGTGATAGACATGGTTGATGCTATTGATTGTTGTGATGTGCAATGGTTTGAGCTCATAGTTAATGTAGGCAGATGGTGCTACTGTATTTGCCACTTGTACTGTACAGTGCATTAACAATAGTCCAGTTGCAACTCAGCACCACAAACAGAGTGAAAGGGGGAGAGCAGGCAGGGGACAGCTTTTCAGCCACACTCATGCTCCTGCCCATGTGTGTGTGTGTGTGTGTGTGTGTGTGTGCTTCTGAATGTTTGTCTTGACATTGGGTGTGTGTGTATGTGTTAGTGTTAAACCTAAGAATCCTTCTTCACAATGGTTGCTGCTACTTGCTGAAAATATTTTCCTCATATGACATGTGAATGCCTCGGAAAAAAAAAATATATGTGTTTTTCCATTGCAGGTTTTAACAACAAAAAACACACCAAAACACTCTACTACACAATCCGAATAGTGTTTGGTTGGTTCAGTAATGGTTTGGGTGAAGGGTTCATGGATCCCACCGTCTGTAAACCCTCTGTTAAGGGCCTGTGTCCACCAACCGCGTTTTGCGACGACGGCGGCTATTTTTCTATGCAAATCCTATGAAGTTCAGCGTTCACAATGCTCAGCGCCCATCGCGGATAAAAAAATAAAAACCTCGCCGCTGACCATGTTTTTCCGCAGTGCTCAGAGCGCTATTAGTTGGAAATCTGTTCAACATTTTGAACCACGCAGGGCTCTAATCTTCACTGCTTCAATGTGGACTCCATCAACAGACCTCCATTGGCTTGTTTGTGGCCAATTCTGCATGTTGAATGGTTGCCAGACCCGCTGGTAAAAGGGTTGCTCTGACTGGATGTTTTGGGAGTACTGTGATAGTGATAGACATGGTTGATGCTATTGATTGTTGTGATGTGCAATGGTTTGAGCTCACAGTTGATGTAGGCAGACGGTGCTAGTTGCCACTTGTACTGTAGTGTACAGTACATTAACAATAGTCAGTTGCTCTTCAAAAAGGTGTTTTTTCCACCCTGAGGAATTCATTTAACAGTTCTACAGAAAGTACAGGAGCAAGACACCATTGAATCAGTTCTCGTTTGTACACACTGCCTCTGTGCAGAGCTGCTCCTCATGGCTCTAGTATTGAACGCCTGCATGGTGCTGTGCTGTGCTGTGCTGTGATATACAGTAGAATGATGTGCAGCAGCTACAGTACAATGCATTCAGATCTAGTGTATAAAGCTGGAGGCTTTCTCTCCAATCGAAATGTCCATATGATGGACGCTATTGGGCAGCCACTCAAGCTGGAGTGGACTCGAAGTCCAGTCTCCCTCATGAACAAGGCCATGATTTTAGATGTGTACCTAGAGCACTAGAGACGTTTATATTTAGCTGTTGCATTCCCCTTTTCTTAGTCCTTGTCCTCGCCCTCCTACAGTATTAACCCTCTCTCTGTTCCTCTGCATCTTCCACACGGCGGTGTGCAGAGTTGTATTTAGAACAATGGAATCTAATGTGATCGAATGTCGAGAGTGGAGTGCGTGCGCCACACTCATGTCTGCATCGGTGCACGGAACGCTTACGGCTCAGTCTGATTGGGCTTCAATTACTGTGTTGTCAGGTGTTTCAGATGACAAAATTTGGTTTGGCGCTCTGAATAGAATGAAAGAAGCACCTAATATACTAAGACATAGACAGCATGAAGTGTCGCAAAGTGTTGACGGCTTTGAGTGCGTGATTTTAGCCCTTTTTTTTGCTGTCCCCTCCCCTATGTGGCATGCCAACATTGTGGGGTCAGCAGTGTGTGTGTGTGTGTGTGTGTGTGTGTGTGTATGTGTTAATTCATCTTTATTTATTCATTAATTCATTTACTTATTCATTTATTCTCAGTTTTTAGCTAGGCACGGTGTGTGTTCGCCAGCCTTGATGTTTACCCGGCACAAATGAGGAAATTGAATCCATTGTAATGAGATTTCTGTTGCCATCTCCCCTTTTCTGGGTGGTTGTGTATTCTGGGGCTGCACCTTAGCGAGGAAATCAAATAAAAGGAAGTAAATGTCTGGTAACAAATGTCAGATTAAGCTGTCTGGGGTGGTGAACAAGGCATAAAGGGAGCTGCTGCCAATCGATAGCTGTTGGCCAGATATATAAATAGGAGTGTGTCGTTTGGGGTTAGCTTGAGGATTGGAGCAATATGGCTGTGAGATTACTGGAGGTTTTCTGAGTTTTGATGTGACCTGACAGATATCTTATGGAGCACTGATCCTACAGAATGTGTGTGTGTGTGTGTACCTGTGTGAACCTGTGTGTGTCTGTGTGTGTTTGTGTGTGTGTGTGTGTGTGTGTGTGCGTGCGTGCGTGCGTGCGTGCGTGCGTGCGTGCGTGCGTGCGTGCGTGCGTGCGTGCGTGCGTGCGTGTGTGTGAGAGAGTGAAAAAGAGTGGGAGTGATAGAAAGAGAATGAATGGAGAGAGAAGTAAATGAACAACGAAGTGCTGGATCTGGAGAGAGTTTGCAACATGAATGGGCCTCTCTCCATTAACCTATTCTCATCCTCTAGTTTTGCTCTGAGCCGAGATCCCACAGGCCGCTTGTCAAGAGAATAAAAAAATGCGAGAGAGAGAGAGAGAGAGAGAGAGGGGAACAGAGAAAGGGAGAAACGGAGAGAGCGAGTGGTCTGAAGTGAAAAAGGTGAGTATGTCAAATCCCATAATGTCAGCTCTCTAGCTGTGCCTGCAGCGCCTTTTCTCCTCCTCCGCCTGAGGGAATTAACCCTTGCACTTTAACACGCGCACTGGAGAACGGGAAAAGACAAGACGTGGGAGGGGGAATAGAGACATTTTTTTTTTCAATTCATCTCTCTCTTTCTTTCTTTCTTTCTTTCTTTCTTTCTTTCTTTCCTTCTGCTTTTCTGATAACAGTCAGACCGCCTTAGACCCTGTTCACGGTGGATTCTAAGCTTTTTTTTTTTTTTTAGCTGCCACTAGAATGATGAGACATGGCTGCTGCTGTGATATATGTTCCTTGTACAGTATGTCCGAGGGCTAGCGTCCATGGACCACAGCCGGACGCTATTGCCTGTGTACGCTACGTAGCATCACGTGACTGCGCCGCGACTGCGTGCTCATCGGGAGGTGCGTTGGACCCCCTCTATCTATCCTCGGCTTCTCCTCACGGCTCAGCGTGCTCTGGATTGAGCAAGGCCTCCGTGAGCCTCGAAACGAGGAGAACTCTGTTGGTGATCTTGACACACGATGCAGTGAGGTTTGAAGAATGGCGGAGAGAGTGCTAGCAAAAATGGATGGAAACAACAGGGGAGAGAAAAACAAAGAGAAAAGAGGGAAAGACATAAAGAGGAGAGGACAGACTGACAGAGATACAGTCGCAGAGCAGGATCACAGGGCATAGTGCATGTTTTGTGCCAGGGCAATATAGCGGCTACTAGACTAGCTTCTGCACTCTTTACCTTGCTGATCAATGGATATCAGGCTTAGTGCTGTACACACACACACACACACACACACACTCACTTAGTTATCACGCACCAAATAACATAACAATACTGTGCAAAATAATATTATATTATCTTTCAACATAATATAAAACAATGTAATACAATACAATATAATATGATATAATACTAGACACACACAGACACACGCGAGCACGCACACACACACACACACACACACACACACACACAGAGTCTCAGAAAAGCCTCACTGCAGGATGGAATGGGGGAGTTGGGCGCCACAGCTGTGGTCCAACACTAATCCCAATCCCCCAGCTCTTTGTGGAATAGCTGCAGCCTCGCCGCCTGCATTTGTGTGCAGAGGAGAGGCCCTGCTTTCTGGGGTCGGCTAGCCCTCCTCCATATTTTATTACATTAGAGAGAAAAGGAGCCGGGCTTCACACGAAATCAGCTTGACTCCAGTAAGCCCTGAAGAGAACATGCTTATGAACCAGTGTGCACTGCAGTGGCTGTGGATGGAGCGGGAGAGAGAGAGAGAGAGAGAGAGAGAGAGAGGCATACTAAAAGTACATAGATCAACACCAAATAATGGAGCTAGAGCTGAATTAGGTCAATTTCCATTAATAATAAAAATCCAAAAAAGAGCAATTAAATTTTACAATCACCTCAAGTCCAGTGACCCACATTCTTACAAATATCAAGCCCTATGGTGTCAAGAACAAAATATTACAAAGAGTGCCCTCAGCCAATTAATAATAAATTTAAATTCTAACACCAATTCAAATATCAACACAATAAACCACAAGAAAATCATGACACAACAAAAAGAAAAGTACATACAGCATTGGAAAAACACAATTAAAACTCAAAGTAAAATGGAAATATACCAATCATTAGAAAGAGATTATGAAATAGCTGAATATTTATACATTGTAAAAGACCCCCAGATCCGAAAACCAGTCACTAGGTACAGACTCAGTGACCACACACTAGCCATAGAAAGAGGTCGCCACAAACAGACATGGCAACCAAAAGAGGAGAGGGTATGCACATGCTGCACACAAGAAATTGAAAATGAAAAACATTTTCTTTTATATTGTAAACATTTAGAAAACATTAGATTAATATATTTCCCAAAATTTGAAAAACTAATCCCACATTTCAGAAATTTAAATAACGACATCAAAATTAAATACATATTAGGAGAATACACAACATTACTACCACTAGCGGCACGATATGTGACAGAATGCCATAAAGCAAGAGACAGCCACTGGGCAAGCCACTAAGTTTTTTTTTTTTTTTTTTTTTTTTTTTATTTATTTATTTATTTTTTTTATTATTATTATTATTATTATCATTACTATTATTATCATTATGTGTGTGCTTGTGCGTGTGTGTGTGTGCGTGTGTGTGTGTATGAGTGAGGATGTCCTAATGTTCTTTTATAATTATTATTATTATTATCATTTTTTTTTAAATTTATTTTATTATTAGTATTCTCCTTAGTCCATGTCAATTGTTGCTATAATTAATTGTTGTTATAATTAATGTCTAATTATTTGATGCAATTACTGCTTTGGCAACATTGTAAAATTTTACATTCATGCCAATAAAGCTATTTGAATTTGAATTTGAATTTGAAATTTGAGAGAGAGAGAGAGAGAGAGAGAGAGAGAGAGAGAGAGAGAGAGAGAGAGAGAGAGGGAGAGGGAGAGAGAAAGAGACCTGGGCTTGTAGGACTCAGGAAGAAAGTGCGAGAGAGAGAGAGAGAGAGGGAGAAAGAGAGAGAGACAGAGAGAGAGAGAGAGAGAGAGAGAGAGAGAGAATAAAGGGCAAGAAAGAGGAGATAAGAGGAAGGCGTAAAGAGTTTTGTGGTGGTGCTTGACGCCCGGCATGCCGGCTTCAGAGGCTTTGTAGTCTGGCGACTGCTGGCTGTGAGTTTGTGCTCTGTGTCCCATCCCAGGTGGCTGGGTCACGCATTGCTTCTGCGCCACTGATGAAAGGCTTTGCAAATCGCTTGGAGAGCGTGGAGTGTGTGTGTGTGTGTGTGTGTGTACGTGTGTGTGTGTGGGTGGGTGGGTAGGGGGGTGGGTGAAGGAGGCTTGTGGAGAGGGAGAAGAAGGCGGGCTTTTTTTATTATTTTTTTTAAACACAGCCAACATTTTTCTTTGCCATTTGATCAGTGAAGCGTGATCAAAAGTGCACTCTCTGTAAATGGGATCACACAAAGAGCATGGATTTTAGGAAGAGAGCAGTCATACACTCCCTTGAAACAAAACCCCGCAAAATGAACTTACCCCTGATGGTCTCTTTGTGTCACCAGAAAATCTGCTGGGTTTTGAGTTTCTGAGAACTTCCGAGTTTCCCCTCGCTGTTCCATGTTTGCTCTTTCCAATGGAGAATGGGCCATTTGTGTTTACTGTGCCGCTTGATGTGGAGGCGGAGGAGTGAGCAGAGACCTCTGCTGCCGAGGCGCGATTGTTTCATCTCCCGACTGCGCGCGTGTGTGTTTTGTATGCTTTGTGTCATTGTGTGTGTGTGTGTGTGTGTCTGTGTGTGTGTGTGTGTGTGTGTGTGTGTGTGTGTGTGTGTGTGTGTGTGCATGTGCGCATATACAGTATGTGTGTGCGTGTATGTGTGTGTGTGTGTGTTTGTGTGTGTGTGTGTGTGTGTGTGTGCGTGTGTTCATGTGCGCATATATGTGTGTGCGTGTATGTGTATATGTACCTGTGTTTGTGTGTGTGTGTGTGTGTGTGTGTGTGTGTGTGTGTGTGTGCTCGCGCGTATGTGTGTGTTATGTCATTCCAGCCCGAGAGGGTGTATGTAGTCTTGTATCTGTGCGCCTCACGTGTGTGAGATATCAAGCGGGATCTGGCCGCTGGAATCAGGCGCGCACCAGTGCAGCGGTGGGCTGGGATGGGGGCTATAGCAGCCCCCGCGGGGAGCACAAGGGAGGTCACTGTACTTATCTGTCTCATAAAAAAACTAGCACACACACACACACACACACACACACACACACACACACACACACACACACACACACACACACACACACACACACACACACACACAGTCACGGCATGCATACGTGGGGCAGATTTCATTACCGGCAAGCTTAGGCTGTTTTTTTTTCCCAAAGCCCTTCTTGCGATGCACTGATAAACGATGTCTAATCATGACCCCCTCCCTGTGTTATGCTAATACCGTGTGGCCCATTACAGGCCTGTGATAGCATTCCTCCTAAACCCGCCTAATCCCGGCGTTCCTGGAGGAAGGGCAGGGAATATCGCCCGCTTCCTCTGGTCCCTTCACCACCCCGTGGATAAGCAGGTATAGGAGGAGGAATCAGAGGCCGCTTCGGCGAAACCCCCCCGGCATGGTGCCCTCCTCCTCTGTCCTCTGGCACAGAGCAGAACGATAAATAGAAATGAAGAGAGAGAGAGAGAGAGAGAGAGAGAGAGAGAGAGAGAGAGAGAGAGAGAGAAATTCAGAAAAGAGAAGCAAGGGTAGCAATTGAGAAAAGACAGCAAAAGAAAGGAGGTGAAATGGTAGAGGAATGGAGGGGGGGAATAATGATTGAAATGAAATGACAGGACGGCAGGCTGGCAGAGATGAAGGAAGGAAGGAAGAAACAAAGAAACAAAGAAACAAACAAATAAACAAAGAAACAAGTGAAGAAAGAGATAAATGAATAAATAAAGGAGGTGGCCGGGGGGAGTTGAGGTGCAGCGCAGAGAGGTGTCGTATGGCCCGGTGCAGGCCCGGCTGGATCATAGTAATCGCGCCTGACAAGGTGTTGGGTCCCACAGGCTGCAGCGGGGCACCACTCCCTGACTCAGCGCACGCACACGGGGGTGTGAGAGCGTGCTCCCCCACAACACTCGCGCACACACACACACACACACACACACACACACACACACACACACACACACACACACACACACACACACACACACACACACTGCTGTCCCCAACTTCCACTTCACAGGGCCCAGAGTCCTTTTGCACCACACATGATAAGAGATGAGGATGAGACCGACCCGAGGATAAGAGAGAGAGAGAGAGAGAGAGAGAGAGAGAGAGAGAGAGAGAGAGAGAGAGAGAGAGAGAGAGAGAGAGAGGGATAACAAAGAAAAGAACAAATGTAGTACAGAGGTGGTGAAGTGGTTGGCGTGGCCACAGTGCGGTGGGGTGGTGTGCGAGGCGAGGAGAGGCGTGGCGCGGTGTGGGCTTATCGCGATGCCTCTGGCCCGAGCCTCCTTTATCAAGACCATCGCACTCGGCTCCTCGCAGATTAAAACCAGAGAGAGAGAGAGAGAAAGAGAAAGAAGTGGGGGGAAGAGGAAGAAGAAGAAGAAGAAGAAGAAAAAAGATGTGGCTGGGTTTGGAGGGAGATGGATAGGGTGCTCCCCTGTTATCTTTGTTATAGATGCTTTTTCTTGCACCGCGTTTTTCCCCCATGGAGCTTAAATTCAGGCGGAGGGGAGTGTGGGAAGACTCGCCATAGCTGTTGCTTGTTTTACGCCACAGTTAGCACTCAGCTGTGTCAACACACACCAAACCTTACTACTTACCGTTAGCGTTCAAGCTACTTAGTCCTTGCCTACTAATCAGTATCAGCTAGTAGTTGTTTTTGGGTGTGTATTGTAGGTGTCATACTCCTTAAAAATATGAGGAAAGCAACCGTGGCTAGGGTGGTCCACTGAAGCACGGAGAGAGGCAGCCTGCCTCATAGTACATCCACTTTTGCTCATTTTGAATTCTGATTGTGTTAATTGGACACAGTATGTTTCACAGCAGAAGCGTTTCCTTTTCTCATTTTGAATGCCCTGTGTGTGTCTAAATGCAGATCAAACACATACAGCTATTGCGAGACGAGCCCCCCCAACATAATTCAGATGCAAATAAAATTGGATAATTCATCAACTGTTGTCTCTTGCACAAGCGAGACACGTGTGGGTAAACAGAATCAGGCGTGGGACGCGGAGCCAGTTCAAAACGGCTCATTGGTTATGCATGCGCCGCCGTTACCAAATGGGTAATTGCTGCTCGCCTGTCTTTGTGTGGCCACACTGTCTGGCCGCACTCATCCATCCGAATGACCCGTGCTCACCCGGCACTCACCCCGCACTCACCCCGCGCTCACCCCGCGCTCACCCCAACAGGCCTCCTCGCAGTGGACGGAAAGGCCGAGTGACGCCCTTTGATAACTGGCATGGCGAAGAAGACCTCCTCTCCTCATCTCCATAGACACACACACACAAACAGTACACATGCACTGACACACACACATGCACTCACACACACACACACACACACACACACACACACACACACACACACACACACACACACACACACACATGATACACTCACACACACACACACACACACGCACACACACACGCATGCACAGACTCATACACACACAGACATACACACACACACACTCACAGAGCGGCTGGCATTTCCTGTTTGAGCCACGGCCCCTGGCTCACATGTTACCCCACACACGCCGGCATCTGTGTGGCCCGCTGTGGGCCAAGACCCTGCAGGGCACCGGAGCTCGGCCCAGACGGGGTGAGCAGGGCTGGGGGCACTGGGGCCGAATGGACTGGGGGGGGTGGAGGATGGAGGATGGAGGATGGAGGATGGGGTGGGGCTGTGAGAGGAAGTGGCCCGGGCGCATAGGGAGCTGGTCATCTGCCACTGATCAGTCGTCACCAGCTGCTTGGCGCGCAGGTCCCGGCGGGCACCGATCGGGGGGGTTTGGGCGGCGTGCCGTCCAATCTGATACAGACAAATCCTCGCTGGTGGCGCTGTCTGATTATCAACGTGGCAGCCGTCCCCGACCTGAGATGGAGGCATTAGGCTGCCCATCTGAT
>NC_084995.1:20283924-20296424 GCF_963854185.1 Sardina pilchardus | reverse complement strand
ATCCTCTCATCGGCATGCTATCACATGCTGTTGGAATAGCCTGTGTTATTTCATGTACTTTTTCACATGCACTGGATATTTGCATCTGTTGTGCTAAAAATTGGACTCTTGCAGCTGCAGGTGTGTGTCTGTAAAGCTCATTACGGCTGCGTTTTAATCCGTGCAAGTACCGTTGGTGGAGCTGAGGTTGGAGCTGCACCGAGACTAAGAGACACATTAAGTACTCTGTACCGCCACCTCCACCTCCTCCACCTCCTCCACCTCCTCCTCTGCCACCTCCACCTCTGCCTCTGCACCTCTCCCCCGTTCTGAGGCTCACCAGAAATGACTTCACTTCCCTCTTAGCCGTCTGAAGAAATGGAACGGGAAAGGCTGGCCCTAATGATTTATAGATAGTAATTGCATTTCCAGGACTAAGCCATTTCCATAAATGAGATCACAAATTTAATCTATAATGGGACTTATAGCACAACACTGTCAATATTTGCCTCCTTGCAAGCTGTGAATTTTGATGACTGCAATAACTTGGCTAATAATAACAGACGTGTGTCGGTGCACTGTGCGTGTGTGTGTGTGTGTGAATGTAAACACAGGACCCTTTGAACAGTGTCGCCAAGCTCTCTGTTTGATTTAATTCACCTTGACACGTTGAATGCGTTTCTACTGAATGCGTTTCTATCTCTTTTATGTGTGTTGCAAAGCTGTGATTCATGAAAATAAGCAGTGTGCATATGGCATTGGAGTGCTGCGGGTTCATATAACCTACACATTATTACACATACACACCATTTACCTCATTGGATACTGAGTTCATTTCTACTTATCGCGTAACATAGTTGGACGCCATTCTTATGTCTTTCTGATAAATTGCGGAGGATTGGGATGGCACATCTAGAACACACACACACACACACACACACACACACACACTACACTTGGGTACAGTGGAGATATGCTACAGCAGCAAACCTGTCAACGTTATTTCCTCTGTTGAGTTATCTGGCTGGCTGTGTTGAAATCCATCACCTAAGACGGTGCAGAGAATGATATTAGATGCAGCTCTGTTTTCAAACACAATAAAACTGAGCCCTACTGTAGCCCCCCCCCCCCCCCTCTCTCTCTCTCTCTCTCTCTCTCTCTCTCTCTCTCTCTCTCTCTTGCAAACTGTTGCAAACACAATGTGATATAGTGGTGGTGAAGTAGCACACACTTCTGCAGAGGCTTTTGGAGTTGAGACACACTTATGCTCCTCTGACAGCCTGCCGCCTCCCCAGATCAGCCATCTCCAGACATGCCCCTCTCTGGAGACGTCACCTGTGACCTTGTTCCCGGCTGCTAACAAGAGACAAACAGTAGCATCTTGGTATACAGTATGTGTGCTACCTCAGACAGTGCCAATCTTACTGCATATTCACTAAATCAGCACGTTCGAATTAGCGCCACTCTTCAGCCAGGTAGATCAGCTCATTTGCAAAATCACCTGTGTTGAGGGCACAGGTACAACCAATGCAACCAACACTTTTACACTTCTGACAGCAAGACCCAGTTTAAAAACTCTTGCATTGGAGGACTGCATTGAATAAACCGGATTCATGCTTCACTACTGTGTGTTAGCATTCTAGAAATCATAGCATTTCAGAACACAAGGTGAACCTGTGCTCTCCTTCCACAGTGCAGATTTAATTTCATGGTCGTGATTCTGCATTGTGCTGCTCGCCCCTTCCATCAAACAGATATAAGCACTCGGCTACAAAATGTCAACAAGTACTGGGAAACACAATATTCATTGTAAAACAGCCATTACATTCAAAATGTCCCCTCCATTTGGCATTTAAGAAAATTCTGAACCTTTTTTTTTTCGTCTTTGGAAGTTATTATAGCACAGAAATCACCTTTGCTGCATTACTTCTTCAGCTCTGTCCACTCATAAAAGCTCATGAAAATCTTTTCAGGATTTCGTGGAGGTTAAAGAACAAAAGAGGAGGAATTTCAGAGATGTCGTGGTTGTTTTGAGGGGGGGGGGGTGTGTGGACATGGAGCCTTTACTTTACTCAAGTGCGCAAAATGACTTCTCGATGCCCTGTCTGGCCGGCGGAGGTAATAATAGCGACGACCCGCTGCCTCTGGGTCGGGCGGGCAGGAACACGCCGCTTAGACTCGCTGACCCTCCTGACCCTGTGCATTATGGGACAAAAATGGCCAAAAGAGGCCCGTCTGGAGCCCGGTGATGGATCGCTCTCGTCTCGTGAATGCGCCTCATGTCGTCGCCCGTGAACACTGCCTCTCTGTGTTGGCGTGAGATAGCTCCGGCACGCAGGACAGAGGCGGAATGCGTGTTCATGTCTCGGCCGATACGGCAGAAAAGCAGCTGCTTAGTGTTCCGTCCCTCTGACCTGCGGAGGCGTCGTACGCCGAGAGGTCAGCGTTTTCGAGAGGACGGGTGCTTCCTGGCCGTCCCACGCTGCCTTGCGAACAGGAGCCTCACGAGCCCTGCGCCTCGTATCGGAACAGAAGTATGAGTGAGAGTGTCCGTTTCAGTTGACTTGACTTCAGTTGACCATGCCACTCAACGCCCTGTTTGTGATGCACTTACAGCTGTAAGCCAATATGTGTCATATGAAAAAAGTATGCGGACATCTGTGAATTCCAGGTGACCATGGTGGAAAATTGAATGGTGCAGTGTGGGCTGGCCGGCTGGTTAGATTTTGTTGAAATTTGACCTTGGCATTTCAGCAGGGGTTTGTGTGCTTTATTGATGTCTGGTTTTAAGGAAGTCTGCTTCAACCTTTTTTTTTTTTTTTTTTGTCACCGTTGGCTAGACCGTTAGACAGGGAAACATTTAAATGATTTTGGCATAGGAACTTACACTAATACGTGGCATAACTCCATATGGTTCAGAATGTAAAATGAGTTATTCAGCGTGATATAAAAGACAGAGAAAGAGATGAAGAGAGCACGAGTGAGAGAGCATTCACTGTAAGACTAAAGACATACAGTATAACCTTTAATGTTAATTTAATAACGGAGATTGTTCTGTTGAGATATCTAACATTTTCAGCGCATTTCTTTTAAAAGACTTTTAATTAAATGAAGATGATGTCAACCTGGCAGCACAAGAAATCTCTAATATATTTTACTAAATCAAACAAAAGACACCACAATAAAAAAAAAGCACCTCTCTGAGAAAAGATGACTGTGAAGCCCAACAAATGAACAATTAAAAAGAAAGAGACAAGAACACTACAACAAAGCTCAACTCCAAAAGGATATTATCTTCAAATTAATACATTTTGACAGAGGCCACACAAAATCCAGATATTTGGATAAACCTTTTACCAAAGTTTGTCCAAATGCCGGAGAACATCACAGAGGATCACTCTCTCTCTCACTGTGTCTTCCTCATGTATTGCATATAGCACATACAGAACACTCCCAGGGCAAACACAGGATGGTGTAACCTTGAACCTCCGGTAAAGAAACGGAAAGCCATTTTGTATCCGGGCTGTATCCCCAAGGCCCGATTACAGGCCTTCCTTATCCAACACAATGTCTTAAGTACAAATTAAATTGGCTTTTTGCCAATTTACGGCACTACAGTCGGGCAACAACTTGAGAGTAAAAAGGAGCAACAGAGGAACTGGATATTTCAATTGAGGGCATGGGGTGAGCCAAGGTTGCAACAGTTGTCCCAACTTTGTTTAGTATTTATATCAATGAATAAGTGTGTATGCATCTAAGGTATGAAGGAACATCACATTTCAATATGCTGTATCTGATCTTCAGAGAAAAATCCAATGAAGACATTTAAATGTGCTCACAACATCGTGTCATATTCCTTTGATTTGCATTGTGTTTGTACATGCTGAAATAGCCACCTTCCTCTTCATGGTCCAGTGCGGAAGACCCAACAACCCAGCAACAGCAGGGGTGTTATAGGACCAGAGATGGACAAGTGTGTGTGTGTGTGTGTGTGTGTGTGTGTGTGTGTGTGTGTGTGTGTGTGTGTGTGTGTGTGTGTGTGTGTGTGTGTGTGTGTGTGTGTGTGTGTGTGTGTGTGTGTGTGTGTGTGTGTGTGTGTGTGTTTGTATGTGTGTGTGTCTGTGTGTGTGTCTGTGTGTGTGTCCATGTTTGTCTGTGTGTGTCTGTGTGTGTCTGTGTGTGTGTGTGTGTGTGTGTGTCTCTCTCTCTCTGTGTGTGTATGTGTGTGTCTCTCTGTGTGTGTGTGTGTGTGTGTGTGGCTACAGCTGAATTGCAGTCCCCTTCCGTGCCCATCTAATTCCAGCAGTGCTCTCCTGGCCCTGAGGTCCAGGGCTTTTCATTAAGGCCAGAGGAAGCTGCGCATTAGTGGCTGGCCAAGTGAGGGCTGCTCGCTGAGGTAGGATTGCCCTCAGGGGAGAATGCAGGTCCCAGGGGTGCAGCGCCTAACCAGGTAGTTCTGGTAGCCGTGGAAACAGAATGGGTTCTCAGGGCAAGCCAGCGCCTACTTTATGAGAAACTGCTGCACACACTTGGAATTCACAGTGTCTACAGAGTCTGTTGACCGTATTAGTGTGGTGTGGTGTGGTGTGGTGTGGTGTGGTGTGGTGTGTGTGAGCATGTGTGCGTGTGCGTGTGTGTGTTTGCATGTTTTGGCTTGTTCCCTTTGGCGCACATTATTGGTATTTCAGTTGATAGTGTTTGTGGAGTCTGTGACCTAATAACGATGCTTCGAGCCTAAGAAGCAATTAACAAACAATGCATATCTACAGCCTTCACTTTTTTGCTTGGTGTTGCAAAACACCCTCTTGCTTTCACAACTATTGCATGAAATATGAATCAGTTAATGGATCTTTCTCAGTGTTTTTCTATCCGCCAACTATTACATTTATTGGGTGGAGTTGTGTAGAAGTGCTATTACAGTAGCAGAGGAAAGCATGATGTGTCATATGTGTAGGAACACATGTGTTTTCAAATATGCTAACAGCTTTCATGGGATCTTTGGTTTCCTGTTACTGCCTTTGTGAAATTGGTGTAAAACAAGTGAAACACACACACACACACACACACACACACACACACACACACACGCACACAACAGGAAAAACATGAATGCTTCTGAGTCGTGGACCTCTGCAGGATTGAAAAGAAGAAGAAAAAAATAACTAAGAAACATGATTTTAGCTTTGGTACCTGGCAACAGAAATGTCTCTCTACAGCTAAGTAAACCATTTGCGAATGAACTGCAAATGGCATTTGTTCACGTGCGTCACGTAATTTCATCCTGAAACATAATTTCATTTCAAAGTACACACATTGTTAGCTCAGACATGTAAGCATTTATGTACACAAAGGCGATGACAAGTGAGGCGGTTTCATATGCACTATGTGGGTCAGGGAGAGAGGCATTATCAAATACATTAGTGATTTGTTTGGATTTTTTTTTTTTTTTTCAAACATAGCCGTCGAATTATAGCTACATTTAATGGATGACTTTGTGATTTAATTTCTTTGTGTGTACATGTGTGTGAAGGTGTGTGTGTCCTTGCAGAGTGTCTGTGTGTGTGTGTGTGTGTGTGTGTGTGTGTGTGTGTGCACTGTAGGGACGGTTTCCTTATTAAAAGGACTGATTGACTGATGAATTTTAATCTATTTCCATGCCGTTTGGAGGGGAGGTGAGGGAGACTTCACTCTGATTGCGTTGAACTCATATTCAGGTAATTGAGAAGGTTAGTTCTGGTTAGTTACTCGGACTGCACATCGCCAAATGAATTTAATCTACGAGAGAAGATTGTATATCGCAGCGAATCATCTTGTTACCTACATTGTATGCCTCTTTATGTGTGTAAGATGAAATTGTATCTCCTGAGAATGTGCAGTAAGAACAAGCCGATCCAGTGATTTTTTGTTCACGAAATTGTCATGTTGGACGCGTTTTCCATTTCTCCTACGCTTTGGTCTCGTGGAGGATTTAATTGTGGCCTTCTCTTTTGCCCTCCTCCCTCTGTCTCTATTCTGCCTCTGTGTTGATAATGTTGATCCATTGGGTTCATTCTCCACAATGGTCCAAGGCCCTGCTCACTCCTGCACTGAAGTCCTGCACAATGCTTTGCACACACATTTTTATTTTTTATTTTTATGTTTCCTCTATCTTCTAGTTGAATAATAATAAAGACAATAAGAAAGTATTCTATGGTCATCACAGCATTGCTAAAACAACAAATATTATGGGTGCCTTTGATGATGTGGGGTTTTCGGACCCCGGCATTGCAACATAGGGCTTTACCATTTGATTGATTGTGCTCATTCACAGTGGGTCCTGCAGGTAGACCATTAATACATGTAGGTAGACCATATGTGTATAAATAAATAAATAAATAAATATATATATACATACACACACACACATATACACATATACACATATACATATTAATGATCTACCTGCTGGACCCACTCATATATTATATATGTACACACATATGTGTGTGTCTGCTGTACATATCTTAATGCCTTTTACTTAAGACTGTTATCCATATTCCCCCCTCTGAGCTGCTGGCTGGTCAGAGCAGTTGGCTGGTGAGATCTAGCGTGATTTATTGCCAGCTATGACAGACTCAATTGCCCTACCGTCTAGGTTTCCTTTTCAAATTAAAAGTTCTCCGCCCTCCCTTGAGATGGAGGCTTTGCTAGCAAGATTAATGCGGTTTGGTTTGGTTTGGTTCAGTTGGCCACTACTGCAGCAGGAGCACAGCCACGGCAGCAGCTTGTGTTCCTGTCAGCAGGTACAGAGTAGGTTCCCATGGCATGGATCTCTCCCATCAGAAATCAACACCGAATCAGTGTTTATGTGTAAAGAACCTTGCAGCATGTAGCAGAATAGAATAGAAACAGCATACCAATACAAAGCACAAATACTGTACATGTTTGCATGTACTATATATTATATACATGTCTAGGCATGATCAAGAGAATACTAAACATGGGGAAATGTAAAGATCAGTGAGACACTGAGATTAGAAGACAGGATAACGCAGGGAAAGCTATGTTGACATTAGGTTGTCACTGCACAGGCTCTCATGCCCACGCTTCTTTTTTCTGTCAGTTATTCTCCGTGAACTTTGACCTACAGTTACTGTACAGTATGCACAACCATGTCCTATTTTAGCGTGTGGGTGGCTGTGATGTGGGTGGTCAACCACGCAGCAGCAGAATATTATAATTTGCCGATTGTAAAATTTGCTTTGGTAATGTAGAATCGAAGGAAATTGTTGTGATCTGTGCAGTCGCTGGGTTGTAATGGGGTATGTTGTTTCGGCAGGATTACACTGTGAATTGTCCCTTGTGTGACTTTAGGTGGCATCAGTCATTGTGGTGATTGTTGAGTTGTCTGAACTCTGCATATACAGTCCGGCTCTAATGCATACAGTAGCATGTTGAATATAGCCGCGTGGTTGGAGGCCGAGTGGGTCGCATAAAGTCCCAGTTCTGTGGGAGTGCACAGTGTTTGTGTTCCAATAGAGGGTCAACTGATTTGAACAGAAAATATGCACCCTATACAAGGTCCTTGGGTCGTTATTTACATGTTCTTTCCTCAGTGTGTGTGTGTGTGTGGTGTCAGCAGCCGTGTCAAGGCTACAGAAGTGTCAAGTGTCAAGTGTCAAGGCTATGTGTGTGTGTATGTACAGTATATATGTGTGTGTGTGTGTGTGTGTGTGTGTGTGTGTGAGTGTGTGTGTGTGTGTGTGTGTGTGTGTGTATGTACAGTATATTTATATGTGTGTGTGTGTGTGTGTGTGTGTGTGTGTGTGTGTGTGTGTGTGTTAGTGTGTGTGTGTGTGTGTGTGTGTGTGAGTGTGAGTCTGTGCAGCGGGGAACATAAGTATTAAATGCATAATTTTTTTCAGAAAGTATGTCTACAGTGAGGCTACATTTTTGCCAGACATTAGTATTAGCTCAGGTAATACACCAAGGCAAGGAATGAGCTGGAATCAGTAAGTAGTCAGAGAGTAATTGTCCCTCCTATTTTGGTTCGTTCTGAGCAAAAAAACATTATATTTTTGTTCTACAGTAATTTCCCGCATATAAGCCGCATTGTGTACTGTATAAGCCGCAGGACAGTGTTTTATGCAAGTTAAAAGAAACAAAACCATATTAACACCATATTAACTGCCCCCCTGTATTAACCTCAAAGATGAAGAAATTTTGCAAAATCAATGTATAAGCCGCGGCTAATAGTCGGGAAATTACGGTAGTGTTCTCAGGTCTCTCCTCTAAATGCTTACTGGCTAGAATGTTATAGAGGAGTGGTTAACAACGCTGCTTTAAAAATGACATTGCCTTTACAAATTGTACAGTGTGGCCGGTGGCACAGTACAATAGGCCATTTGTTGCCCAACAGCCTTAACACTTAAATCAAAGCACATTACATATCAAGGCTAACTGTTAAAAACAATGCGAACGAATTCAGGCGTAGGGCAAAATTTGAAAGTCGGCAATTAGCCGACATGATATTGGATCTTAAAAAAAATGTCTGATAGTCTAACTTCAGGCACAGAAAATGCCCTTGCTTTAAGATCTGTCATAGCCTAACCAATGTGTGATGCTATATCAACTTCATGACAGGCCTATACATATTTCCCTACTATCTCTGTAACTTCACACAATGTGTCAGTAATTTTGGTTGCATACTTAGCAGTTAGATAGTGTTGAATATGAAAATCCTTTTATCAACTAGAAAGTCTAGCCTATTAAAAAGGGGAGACTGATTCATAAAATCCTACAAGGGGTCTGTGTTTTTTTTTCATTTTTTTGCTTGTTTGTTTGTTTTTTTGTTTGTTTGTTTGTTTTTTTTTCATTGTTTTAAACCTTTTCTTATCCCTGATTAGTAGCCTACATGGGTTATGATGGGCTGTTAGAAGGTTTTTCGTTTCCAAGGTGCGTTACCAAACAGGTTTTGTTTCCTTTTTCAATGCAGTAAAATAAAGAGTGAAAGAAGGAGCATTACAGTATACAGTATAGGGTCTCAAAGCAAGGTCTTGCTGCAGTGAAGTGCCCTTGGGTTGTTGGCCCATATATTGTCTGGCGCAATGTACTGTCATTGTGGAATTGTGGGATGTTGATCTCTTTTTTTTTTACTCCTAATTCAGTGTCTCAGGTCTGTTTTGCTTTGTCAAACTCACCATAAAACAACCAGGAATGAAGAATATAAGATAGAGGATTAGGCAATGAACAGTGTTGTACTGGTTTTGAAATATAATCCAGTGTAGGACACTGCTATGAGATGTTTTTTTTTTTTTTTAATTAATTTTGTAAGTTGTCTCACAATCAAGTCAACGTTATTATCCTTCATCCCCTGAGACAAGAAATATTGTCTTCTGATTTGCTAGGTTTGGTAGGTTGACTATTGATTATGATTGTTACATATTATATAGATTTAACAGACCATCGAACATTGGGAGGGCCCATTCATTAAATTCCATTCACATGAATGGGCCCTCCCAACGTTCAAAGGTCTGTTAAATCTATATACTGTAATTACCGCTGCAAAGGATATGACTGCTGTGCTTTTGATTCACATCTTTCACATCATTCTGTAAGACGTCTGATAACTTAAGAAGTCTGATAACTCATTGAAAATGAAATCCAGCTAGTCAGGCGTTGCCACGGAGCACCTGAAACTTTCACGTTCTATCTGTATGGCGAACAATTTATTTTTTTCAGCGGAAGCCACAAAACAGTAAGAACAGCATTTTTAAAGATCTATTGTGTTCATTTTCTGAGCACTGACCAGCCTTTTTAGACTCCCGCTGTGGAGCTTTTTTGCTTCTGCCTCGTCCATTAATTCCATACATCAAGGCACCTTGGCACCAATTATTCCTTACATATGTTCAGTATAAAATATAATTGCAAAGTTAGTGTGCAACTTACAGTAGCTATTAAAGGAAGATAAGCTATAAGGACTCGCTGGTTACCTGTTACTGTATGTCGATTTGACCTCATATGTTTTGAAATATATCTTGGCTTATTCCCCATTTTGTATTTCGTAGCTCTGGGTATGTACTGCAATATTTCCTGTTCCACCAAGACTCCACACTACTCTAGACACCTAGAGAATATCACAGTGTGCACGCATACGCTCGTTTCCTAATGAATATCTCTGTTTATATTCAGGCAGTAATTTGTCTCAAACACCGGGGTTTTTAGGGCTCACTGTTTGGGGCTCTCTCCAGGGCTCTGTGCTGTGGCGCCGGGCGCCTTTGTGTGGACTGTAGGTCCATTCATCATGATCTGTGTCGCGCTCTGAAGTCTCTAAATGTCAGAGCGAGGGGGGTTAAGTGGCGCCCCTCTCCTCCCTGCCCCTAAAACAGATGCCCCAGCCAGCGGTTTAGGCCTAGCAGCTCTCACAAAGGCCCGCATAGAGAGCATCTCTGCTGGAGTGATGCACACACACACACACACACACACACACACACACACACACACACACACACACACAAGCACACATTTGTAGCATAAAACATGGCATTAAATACCACATAACACAAAAATGAAGAAACACAATATAGCATTGAACAATATGCCGAAGGCAGAAAGCAGATATCAGCTGTGGGTTGAAAGCTCTCGACTCTCCAATGTATGTGTCTGCTTTTGACAGCGTGTAGTGTTGTGTGTAGTGTCATTAAGTCCTCCCTATGCTTCCCCTCAGTCTATTTCTCTGACAGATTAGCTTTGAGACTTCCCTCTGCGTGGACTCTGTGTATCATAATGGAGTCTCATGGCTCAGTGAGCACCTTGCCCCCGCCTTTCTTCATGTGGGCTTTTTGGAGAGAGAGAGAGAGAGAGAGAGAGAGATAGAGAGAGAGAAGATGGTTTATTATGTGAGGCTTACCTGAACCTATTCTCTCAGTCTTCATGGTTGAAGCTTACATTATTTTAATGAGAATATAGTTTCACCAGGCCAGACATAGAGTGCTATTTATTATTGGTGTGAATTGACGGGTATTCAATCTGACAGTGAGGTTAGACTTGCTGATTCAAAAGGTATTGCCATAAATTAGTTTGATTGTGCGAATATTACAGTTAGATGCTTTGATATGACCTTTTTTTGGAGGAGGAGGAGTGTGGGGAGTGATGGTGAATGGCTTCACTACCAAAGCTACTACGAGTTCTCTCCAGATGCTGGTAGCAGTCCTCATTGTTTACTTTACCAGTTGCCATGTCAACACAAGACTGAAGTTCTTAGTCCTCAGAACGATGTATCTAAACAAAGTGTTGGTCCACCAGTAGACTCACTGTCAAACTATTCCAGTGATTCTGCCAAGAAGCAGTTTGGAAATGTTTGATCTAGAAAGGAAATGTTATCTATTCGAAGCAAATTGAACGCGGAAGAAGAAGACGTCTATTCTCAGTGTAAAGCCACAGTGACTTGGCAGTATGTGGAGATGATTGCTGTATGTGTGTGATGGCTGAAACTGACATTCTTCATATTTGGGAGGTCCACAAGTCTCCCCCAGGGAACGTCATGAGACAATGCACGTGCCTTGCCACCGCGCTGGCATGCCGCACAAAGCTCGCTCGGTGGCAGAGCGACTGAAATGTTTTGATGTGAGTCACCATACTTCTCCCGGGGCCGGCGCTTGCTTGCGTTTCACTCTGTTTTGTTTTGTTTGTAGAGGATGGGAGAATTTTGGGAGCGAAATAAAGATCTTTTGACTTCCCCATTATTCTGCGCTGGGAGCTGCCCTCTCCTGGCTGAGCGTGTATTCATAAATCGACGCGGAATGCAGTGAATGTAATCAGCCCACTTACAGAGGACACACACTGGCAAGCTCCTCCATCTCACTCTGTCAAGAGCCCCGGCAACTATGTCGGACGCACAGCTGTCCAAAAGGAGACAACACACACACACACACACAACAAAGACAACACACACACACACACACACACACACACACACACACACACACACACACACACACACACACACACACACACACACACACACACACACAAAACAAAACAAAACCGCTAAATGGTGTATTTCAGCTTTTCCTATCTGTTGCGGACATTTTGAAAGACCGTATTGAAAACAAGGAAGTGAAAAGAACACAAACGTTGTCTTTCTCTTCATGCCCAGGACTAAAACCTTAGTTATTTAGCCTCTCTCTCTCTCTCTCTCTCTCTCTCTCTCTCTCTCTCTCTCTCTCTCTCTCTCTCTCTCTCTCTCTCTCTCTCTCTCTCTCTCTCTCTCTCTGCTTGTGTGTGCATCCCTTAGCATGTTTGCCCCTATTGTGGTTTCATGTCTATCTCCTACACACGTGGCCTGTGTTCTGCGAGGGTTGTCAGGGTTCTGCCTGAAACGCTCCATCTGCTTCAGCAGCACAACCCACGCACCACGCAGGCCTCCCGCACAGCACAGCACAGCACAGCACAGCACAGCGCAGCCTCCTCGCTTACGTCTGGACGCTTCACTTCCCCAGCCCCCAGCGCACACACACACACACACACACACTCACACACAC
>NC_084995.1:20263924-20278924 GCF_963854185.1 Sardina pilchardus | reverse complement strand
GCACATAACTGCTAACAGCACACCTAAGAGGATGTACTGTATGTTTAATGAAACCTGTGCTGCATACGCAGTGAGTGACTCAGTAGATTTGTGGAGAGAAAGCGATTTAGTGAAAAGCACCCATGATACGAAATATGGCGCACTTCATACGTCATAAAAACAATACAATTCAAATATGTATAATTCAATTGCAACCATTCAAGTTTCATTTCCATTTACAGAATTGCCAACAGGAGAGCATTCAGAGTGTGACGCGGTGGTCGTGGTTGTAGGACGTGTTTATAACAGTTGTACGTCAGTGTGTCTCGAGCGTCACACATTAGCGTGTCGAACGGAGGCCCCTGTCATGACACATTTTAGCCCGGGCTGTCTCAGGGGCAAGTCATCTTCGCACCTCAGCATCTCGGTGGCCTCCGTGGAAGGTTAGAGAGTGGCCGTCCTCCTCCTCCTCCTCCTCCTCCTCCTCCTCCTCCTCCTCCTCCTCCGCTGGGACTGCATGAATTAGTTAGAGGCGTTGGGCGTGAGTGCCCCGGGCCACGATGCCGCTGACTTCAGCTGGCCACCGTGCCACAGCTTAATGCCAGAGTGATGTATAGCGGACAGAGGTTAAGCACTCTGCCCTTGTTAACCAAGTGTGGACTACACTGTGGGGGTATACTATAGGCTGGGCTGCGTGTGCTGTACGTATGTTCGTCTGCTGCCTGGCTGTGTGGATGGATGCGGTGTGGTTTGGTTCAGCGGCTGTCAGGCTGGAGTGGAAATGTTGAGGCCTGAAGAGGTGTACTCAGAGACCTCTAACAGTCTGTCACAGCAATTCACTTTTCACGTTTTGGTGTCAGTCTCTCTCTCTCTCTCTCTCTCTCTCTCTCTCTCTCTTGCTCTCTCACTCTCTTACTCACTCTCACACTTTCAAAAATACTGTGGTGCCTGTCTTTTTTCTTTTTTTTGGTGGGTAAAACACATTCTGTTGACAGGTACACTACGAACTCCATGACCGATGTATGTACACACATGCACATGCACACGCATGCATGCACACACAAGAACACACACACACACACACACACACACACACACACACACACACACACACACACACACACACACGTCCATATAGCACATCAAAAGCATAAGGGGAACAGTATGTGCACCAGCTTCAGGCCCCATCTGAGGGACAAGGCCAACCTGCTCCACGAGTCTCTAATTAGCCCGCACATCAATAAAAGATACCTATAAATAAAGCAGCCATTTTCCCTTCTCAAGTTGGTACACATCTTAAAAATGTAAAAGAGCCAAATGAATGTCTAATTGGCGCAGCTGATTTAATGGCTGCCTCTATTGATTTCACCCCTGCCTCATCAATCATGGCATTAATAATCTGAGATAATTGTGGAAATAATAAACACTGCTGGGACAATAACTTCCCCATTCCTGCATCGCTAACAAGTATGGAGATATATGAGGTCAGAGAGAGAGAGGGAGGGAGGGTGGAAGAGAGGGAGGGAGGGAGAGAAAGAGAGAGAGAAAGAGAGAGGGAGGGAATGAGGGAGAGAGAGAAAGAAAATTAAGCAAGTATCACACTGGGACAATGGCTTCAGCATCTTGCCCCCCCCCCCCCCCCCCCCCCCCCCCTTCTCTCCATCGACCGTCTTCAAAATCACTGAAGCTGCCAACGGTGCTGTAGTGTTGAGTATCATATAATATTTATGCACACAAACCAGCACGCCTATATATAGAGCGCACAGCTCCATGCTTGGAGAGGCTATCTTGAAAGAGAATTCAATCATTGTTACAGAGAGGAGTGTTAGGAGAAATAGGCAAATGAGATTGCCGCTCCATCTCCCTCTGCTATTTGTAGCTGTTGTGTTCACTGAAGCCATATATGCATATTATTCATACAAGCTGTTTGTTTCATAACCCAGCCAGCCTCATTGAAAGAGAGATCATGCAGAAGAACATTTCTGCAGCTATTTTTTTTTTCCAAACCTAAAATGAGGGAAAGAGCGAGCGCTGTTGGTGTTTGGTAGATGTAGTTTTTTTTGCAGAGGGGAAAAAGAGCATGCATACATTTTCAGTGTTTTTCCATTCAGGCCTATGGTATCATAAGGCAGCAATCTGTTTAAGCCTGTGTCCTAAACCTGTCATGGAGCAGAGATAGTGAGGCAAACACAGTTGAGTCTATGCTGTACACGTCTGCAATGATATGCTTTTATTCATTTGCTTTGGATGTGTTGTCTTTAGCAGGTAAATAGCTGTAGAAATGCCTTCAAACAGTCTTCTGTCAACTCTGAAGGACATGCAAACAGTTGATATTTGTTTTTTATGTGTACAAAAGTAAATAGTTTCTTCAAAATACTTAATCTGACAAACTGTTCTCACTTTGATTTGCACACACAGACGCACACACACACACCCACCCACCTACCCACACACAGACACACACACACACAGACACACACACACACACACACACACACACACACACACACACACACACACACACACACACACACACACACACACAGACACACATCTACCCACGCACACACATCCCTCATGTGCACATTTTCAATATCCTCATCCAGAGTTGAAAAAACATTTGCAAAATCACACACCCCCTACACATCTACTGCTAGGAACGATCAGGAGCTAGCCCCAATGCCTCTGTTCAGCAGGCCATATGCTCTGGCACACTGCGACCCATCCAGCTGCTGCAGCATGGCACGGCCCCATTGGTGCGGCTCGTGCTGAGGCAGAGTCAGGGCGGTCCAGTGGTGGCCATACGGCCGGGCCAGTGAGCCCTCTGTCTGCTGCTGCTGTCTGCTGCTGCTGCTGCTGCTGCTGCTGCTGCTGCTACTGCTGTGGCTCCAGCAGCTCCTGATCTCTCTCATGCTGGTGTTAGGACACTAGAGAGCACCCTGCACCTTCCAACTGATGCTGATGCTGCCTCACCACGGCTGCCTCTGCTCGCCACTGCTGGCTGCTGCTGCTGTGAGCCCTTTTTTCTCTCCTCTCCTCGCCTCTCTTCCTCGCTCCTCTCCTCTTCTCTTCCTCTATCCTCTCCTCCTCTCTTTATCCATCCTCTCCTCTCCTCTTCCTCTCTCTTTTCCCCTCATTTCTTCCTCTCTCCTCTCCTCCTCTCTTCCTTTATCCTTTCCTCTCATCTCTTCCTCTCTCCTCTCCTCCCCTCTCCTCCTCTCCTTCACTCCTATCCTCTCTCCTCTCATTTCCTCTCTTCCCCTCTCCTCTCCTCTTCTCTCTCCTTTCATCTGCTCTTCTCTCCTCTCACCTCATGTCCATCCATGCACCATGTTTTCAAACACATTTCAAAGGAGACCAGAAACACCATCTGTGCACACAGCCAGCCACACAATGAACAACCAGAGCAGGAAATAATACAGAAAAATATGCTTGTATTTTAAAGAATATATTCCATAATTACATTGAAATGTGTTTTAGCATCTGGATTTTCCTCCCCAGTTGCACAGCAGTTGCTTTGAGAAGGCATATAAATTATAAATCCTTGCAATTTCAAATTCATTTTTTTATTTGACCGTTTTAAGGCTAAATATTTGTATCCACTTGACTGTTCTCGCTCTTCACATAGAGCTCCTGACATGATATCTCAGTCTTAAAAAAACAAAATAGTCAAGGCAGAAGCCCAAGGCATCATATCCTTGTTTTAGTTTATTTTGATGGCACACAATATCTTCAAATTAGCTGACGTGAAGTATGCCATCTCTCAGTGCATCGTCTTCTATGTTCACAGTTGGTTCTTCCCTTATCTGTTCAGAAATGAGAGGAAAATAAAAATGCAAACCACAACAGCAAAAGGGCAAGCCAGCACAATGATTATTCCTCACAGATAAACAAAAAATTAATGTGTATAGTAAGGTAGAAAGAAAGTGAGATCTCAAAATCTGATTTAGGCTCTGCGTTTTGAATGACGTGATGGCATCACTCTGGCCCCGTGTTCATTTCCTAGCTGGCAATGGCCACTAGAGACCAGAAAGACATTACATCTTCGGCCTCATCACCAGTATCTCCCCAATGCCTCTGCAGACAGCTTTATGGTGAATAGCAATTCATTTATTTAAACATCATCATTTTTTTTAGTTTACAAAAGAAATAGGATAGCTTCTTGCATTTTCTCCACTCTTGCATTTCTGCATTTATAACATATTTTATACAGACTCTGTGTTTTTTGTTCTTTTTTTATTCTTTTCAAATCTCCTCACTTGATTTTTTTTATATTCTCCCCCCCTCCCCCTTTCCTTGTCATTAATACAATAAAAACAGTGTTTTTTTTTTTAATCTGGATGTCCCCAGTTATTTTTTTGTCAGAATGTCGATGTTCTTTTTTTTTTATAATATCCTGAATTAGAAAGACACATTAAAGCTGAAATATCCTCTCACTGCGGTGTAATTCCACAAAGCTTTGTTGCGTCAAGTCAACAGGTCCCATAGTCATGTCCTTCAGTAGGCAGAGACTGATCGCAAGTCAGCAGTAAAATCCACCGTCTCTCAGTCTCAAGGAGCTGCCACTTTCCACCTCTGCGTCCACCACACCCCCATTCTTCCTCTCCAGTTAGCCATCCATCCATCCATCCATCCATCCATTCATCCATCAATCCTTTTGTTCCAGCCAAGTGCAGCGTGGTGCAGTGCGCTGTCTGATTTGTCCGAGCTACATCAATCCAGTGAAACTCACCCAACCCCCCCTTCCCCCCCAGTTGGGGGAAAGGGGAACCCAAAAAAAGCCTCCAGTGCTCCCTCGGTATAGCGAGGGCCCCCGCCAGGCCGCATCACACCTCGCACTCCCGCGAGGGCTGCTGCTGGCAGGTGCAGGTGCCGTACTCGTTGATGATGACCAGGGCGCCCTCGATGTGGTTGGGCTTGTAGTCGACGTAGTACTCCGGCGTGGACATGGTGGCCATCTGCTGCATGGTCTGCTTCTGCTTCTGCTTGCGGCGCTGGCTGGTGAAGCACTGGCGGAGCTGCCGGACCCCCGCCGGGAAACACTTCCAGGAGACGTAGAGCATGAGCACCACGATGAGGAAGGAGAAGATCAGGGCCATGGTGCCCGTCACCACCTTCTGGATCTGCATGGTGCTGTCCAGGTCCTCGGCCGGCGCCGGCGTGACGGTGAAGGTGCCGGTGACCGCGCCGCCGCCCTCCGTCTCCTGGAGGTTGTAGGTGCCGCCGCCGCGCGTCGGGCCCTCGTAGATGTAGCCCGGGCCGGAGCGCTCGCCTCCGCCGCCACCGGCGCCGCGGGTGGCGGTGAAGGTCTGGGTGGTGCTGTCGGCGCCCTCCTCGCAGAGCTGGAAGGCGTAGACGGCGTCCAGGATGTCCTCGCCCTGCGCGATGTCCGGGCTGGCGCAGAGCAGGGCGCTGTCGCGCTGGCCGCGGAAGCCGCTGAGCCAGGAGGCCAGGGCGCAGACGTTGCGGCTGCACTCCCACTCGTTGCCCGCCAGCGCGATGCTGTCCAGCGAGCCCCACGAGTCCAGGATCCGCTGGTCCAGGTAGGCCAGCTTGTTGGCGTCCAGCATGAGCGTCTTCAGGTTGGGCACGCTCTCGAACACGTGCGGCTCCACGTACTCGATCTCGTTGCCGGCGAAGTCGATCTTCTCCAAGAAGTGCCAGGTCCAGTCCAGCGTGTTGACCACAATGGTGGCCTTGTTGTTGCGCATGTAGAGCGTGCGCAGGGAGATGAGGCGAGGAAAGTGGGCCAGGTTGATTTTCACCAGTTCATTGTGCTCCAGATGCAGCTCAGTCAGTTTGAACAGCCCGGCGAACGAGTTACGAGCCAGGCTCTGCAGCTGGTTGTAGCCCAGATCCAAGAACTGCATGCTCCTGCAGTCCTGGAAGATCCTCACAGGGACAAACTTGAGGGCATTGTAGCGCAGATGCAAATTGGTTAGCTTCCTAAGGCCATGGAAAAGGTCAGGCTCCAGCTCCTGCAGCCGGTTGTAGGATAAATCCAGGATGCGCAGGTTGGGCAGAGGTTTGAACGTGCCATTCGCCAGGCTCTCGATCCGGTTGGTGCTCAGGTCCAGCTCCTTGATGCGACGGAGCCGCTCGAAGGCGTTCTCCTCGACCAGCTGGATGCCGTTGTGATCCAGGTAGAGCCAGGTGAGCTGCGACAGGCCGACAAAGTTGGCCTCCCGCAGCTCCGAGATGTTGTTCTCCCGCAGGGACAAGCCGACAGCGCTGCTCAGGTTGCGGGGGATTTCCGTCAGGTTAAGCCCCTCGCAGTAGATGAGTTTGTTGTCGCAGCGACACAGCCGCGGACAAGAGCCCTCCACCAAGGGAACCATTTTCAGAAAAATACCCAGCGAGCACAGCAGCAACCCTGGGGGCTTCCTCAACGGCCACTTTAGGTACAGACCAATTAGAAGGAAATCCATTAGCATGAATATCCTGAGATAGAGCCCAGACAAAGTCCATTGAAAACGTCTCAGATTTGTATCGTTTTGTGCGTCATGATTTGTAAGCTCCCCAGGCCAGAACGCTCTCTCCGTGTTGCCCCCTATTTTTGACAGATTTTTGGTGTGACTGATGGTGCTTTACTGAAAGGAGCAATCCTGCCCCCTCCGAACGATAGGAATGAAGAGAGATAGAGGACAAGTCACTTTGCTCATGTTAGATGTGAGAGAAGAGGTAGCAAGGAGGATGAGGGGGGGGCGGTGGGTATTTTTTTTCTCTTTTTTTCAAAAAAAGTATTCTTCAGGAAACAATCTCATATAAAAGGATTCCTACTCACCCTTATTCCAGAGGCTGACAACCCCTATTCAGCGGCTTCCTTTGTGCAGACACTAATTATGTGCGAATTTTAAAAAGACCCCAGTGTGGAACAAATTCGAGCTCCCCCTCCTTTTTTTCAGCGGACAGCAGATCCTGGCAGACTTACAATGTCTTAGTTCTCCTCGAGTGAAAGAGGCAGAAAGCGACGGAATCCAAGTAGCGTTCAGTAAACTGGTAGGAAGTGCAAGTTCCCCCTTAGCTGCATGCACGAGCGTCGTCCTTCTCCTCTCGCCGATCCTCTGCAGTGACTGTTGCGATGATCAGAGGTGGAGAGGGAGAGAGCATGAGAGAGAGAGAAAGAGAGAGAGAGGGGGAGAGAGGGAGAGAGCAGAGAAGGAAGAGGAGAGAGAGGGGAGAAAAACACGGGAGGAAGAGAAAAGAGGAAGGGGGGAAAAAAAATCCTCTCAGAACTCTTTAATTTCTTCGCCCTCCCCCCTTTTTAAGTAAAGACTCTGCCGATGCGTCGACACAAATTAGCGTCCGTCGCATGAAGTGATCACTGACCTGCGGTGTTTAATCCAGTGAGGCGGGTCATTGCATTCTCAGTCTTGAGGAGGGAAAAAAAAAATGCATTCAGAGAGCATCGATTCAACGAGGGTCTTTGATCTCCTTGGTTCCTTTTTTTTCTCTCTCTCTCTCTCACTCTCTTTTTTTTTCCTCCCAACCCTCTGTTCGTTATCACTGATTACCAGCCGTTTTTTTTTTTGTTAGTTAGTATCCCAAATTCAGTTTGTGGATGGAATATGTGGTCAGAAGCCCCTCTGGTGCTGGCTGTGCCGCTGATGGAGCAACACGCATCTGGTCTTTTCCCCGGCTCTGGAGGCTGTTGCTGAGAACTGAGGCAGAGCAGCGCGGCGCGGTGCGGCTGGGGCGTAGTGTGCGGAGGAGAGGAGACGAGAGGGAGAGGAGAGCAGAGGAGAGGAGAGGAGAGGAGAGGAGACAGTGGTGCCGTGCGAGCAGGCTAGTGCGCTGGCATAGCATGCAGGAGCGCCTTCTGTTCACTGAGTGTCGTAAGCCACTCACAATTCAGCCTGTGCGCTCTCTCTCTCTCTCTCTCTCGCTCTTTTTTCTTGTTCACTCTTTCTCTCTCTTGCTCTCTCTCTCTCTCTCTCTCTCTCTCTCTCTCTCTCTCTCTCTCTCTCTCTCTCTCTGTTAGTCTCTGTGTCTCTCGCTCGCTCACTCTCTTGCACATTTGCTCTTCAGTGCTCGGATATTTTCATATTCAGAAGGGGCAGGGCTTAGAGCTGGGTTTTAATGAGCACAGAACTGGATCTCCCCTCCTCCTCCTCCTCCTCCTCTACTTCCTCCTCCTCCTCTTTATCTCTCTCTCTCTCTCTCTCCTCCCTCCCCCCACCTCGCTCTCTTTCCACTCCCCTCGCCAGCTTTAATGAATTGAACCAAGCCATCTATCTGCCTTTCCATGTTGCCTGCAGAATTCTGCTTCTTCATTATTAAAGATTAATATTTCTCTAATGACTGGGAAAGTGCCTCATATGTATTCCATCTCAGTGGCTCTACCCTGTTCGTTTCCCAGACATTTTAAAGTAGGCATATAGGTGACTCCAGATAATGCAGGGAATTTCACGGTTCACCTGTTGGCCATCTGATATCCCAGATAGATTATTATTGTTTACTTCCATTTTACCATTTTTTTCTTGACACTTTCCCTCTGAGGATAGTATCCACGAATGCCGAGTAGAATGTCAGAAAATGTCGTTTTGGTGTTGAAACATGTCTAGCTCTAGTCTAGTGTTGTGGCCAAGCTTGCGATGTACTGTAAGCAGCTCCATTTGCCCTGCTAGCGTAGCTTCTGCAGATGGTTAGCTCCATGAGGAAGGAAAGCAAGTTCAGCAAGCATGGCCACAGCCGTGTGCTCCATATGCCATTGCAGTGTGTTGGTAACACAGCTAAATGCTCACTGCCACTTCATGCCTCTTTCTCTCTCTTTCTCTTTCCCTCTCTTTCTTTCTTTCTTTCTTTCTTTTTTTCTTCTTCATTCTTGCCATTTTAAAAGCTTCATGCACTACTTAAACGAGAGCAAAGACCTGAATGCAAAATGTCCCTCTCACAATGGCGACTCCCCTGCCATGTAAGTGGCTGTATAAAGATTGTAGTTTGAATACAGATATCATCTGCTGCCACTTAGCTGGGGCAACATAAATATTCTGCTCGGGAGATGCACTCCTCTTCGGCCCAGTGGACATGATTCCCGAAGGCTTGTCATTTCATTCCGATTCATTTTCAAGGACAATGAGCTGTGACGATCCCTCGCATGAAGCAAACAGGCTTACCGTACCGTCCCCCTCTCTCCCAGTCAACAGATGTCTTGACTTCCACAATGGCCTCCATTCTGCTCAGCTCTCTGTGAAATAGGAATCAATCAGAAACAAACAAAATGAGCTTAAAAAAAGAATGTTTGTTGAGTTTGTCTCTTTAATTGATGCGTTGGTTGGTAAGCAGGGCATTAACAATATTGTCAGTGTGGATTACCAGGGCAGGCCAGTGAAAGCCCTCAACCACCTCTGTGTTTGCTGGACTGGTTTGATCAAGAGAGGTGGGGGTTAATCTAGGCGAGATACAACACATCCCAGAAATGTGCTGTACTCATAGCTGAGTGTTTGTTGTTATTTTGTTTTCTCTTTTTACAAGAATATGAATGATAAATATGCACTGGATGATAGTGGATAATATATTAATCTTCTCAGCAGCCACTGAAGGACAGCATTACCCTTGTTCAGTAGCAGCGCAAATGGAAAATATCTGGCTTTCATGAATACATGGAAATGCCTTTTAGGGGAAATAGTCAAATAATGGTTCATGTGAGACACAGGAGGGTCCAGAGCCTTTTTGTAAGACATTAGGATTAGAACGCAATGGCAAAAATGTTGCATAAAGTCTCCAACCTGTAGAGCACTGTGCTTTTTGTAAACCTCTAGATCCAGACATTGGGATGTGCTAGCGACAAATGCTAGCACCCATGGTTTTAGCCTTCCTGTTAGCATGCCCGCCTTCCATTCTGAGATGGTGCAAGCTCATGGGTTCAAGTCCAGGCTGGGGCAAGGCTGACCTGTGTCTACCCAAGTTACACAAGTGCCCCGGATGGGAATCTAGAAAATGATGCATCACAGATGCAACAACGATAGGCACTTTTCTGTCCTGGCTGTAATGGATGGCTGCAACATCAGTTAATAGCAAGGCATGGCTTGATATGCAAGTATCCAGGCCTTTGATTTACACTTTTAAGAGCTTTGGGCACACCGGGTGCTGGTAAACAGACCCCAGCACTGACAGGTCTACTGGTACAAATCTCTAACAGTGTAGGAAAGAGCCAGGGATTCTTGGATTGCTGTCAGGTTTACAATGTTGGGACTGTTTCCTTGTTCCTCTCCCCTGGTGTCTTTCACACTCACTTTCTCTCATGGCAGTTATTCAGATGTAGTGAAACAGACATGATTTTGCAAAATTGAGTCTTTGACACTTTCTCGCTCGTGACTTTACCCACTTTGTGATGCTGAAGAACACACACACACACACACACACACACACACGTGTGCATGCACACACACACACACACAGAGCTATTACATAGAAGTGGTCCACTAATGGCTAACATAAAAAGCCTTAGGCCTTATGTCATGAACTCTCTAAAGAAATTATAATTTCCCAAAAGGGCACATGAGTTTAATACGAATTTGAGCACATGTCCAGTAATGGTATGATTAAGAGTCTTGTATGACTCAAAAAGTATGACTCAAAAGAGTTAAAAAAGATGTACATAGCAATGTAACGCGACAAAAAGAAAAGCAAACAAAATATTTTCATACAACGTAATTGCCAATGAGAAGAAAAGCAGGACGTGGAAAATAAAAGCCAAAGCAAATTAATTCAATCTGATGGAATCAGCCCTGTGAAACTAATGAAAGTAAGTGAGCTTTTGAAGATGAGTCACGGGAGCGTTTTGCTTTTTTCCGCTTGTTTTACGGGGCCTGTGCTGTCACACTCCCGTTCTGGCCCTGAGCTGGGGATGGGGGTGGCCTAGTCATCGCTGACCTTGCTGAGCGCAGGCCTACAGACCAGGAGATGAGATTTGTGTTTTTCAGCCCTGTGGGACACAGGCGGAATTTTGTAGGACACGTGTCCTCCCGCATCAACTTCCCTATTTGCTGGACTTTCTCTAAGCTTTGCTTTCTGATTCACCCATCATTTAGTTTTGGCTTAGCACTGTGTAGATTTGGACTTCCGAGCTTTGAATGGGCGGTTGACAGACACGCTCGCTCAGTTTGTGTTTCCATAAAATCCATCTTCATTGGCCTTAGAGAAGGGGAGCAACTTGTTTCCGGTGTCGACGCTATTAACTTAAACTAGACAAGGCAGGGAGCATGAAATTAGCTAGCACACATTATTAATTAGGAGATTTTTTGTTTACACGGGATATGCTTAATCAATATCCTATTATGCCCCACTAAGACTTTCTGCAACATTAGTTTTTTTTTCTTTTTTTCACCACAGTGTCACTCTGCTCCAGTATTTAGTGGGAAAGGGGGCTGATGATTAGGAAACATCTCACTTAAATGGCATTTTTGTTCCGTTAGTGAGTTTGTTATTGAATACCTACGCACGCACACACACACACACACACACACATACACACACACACACACACACACACACACACTGGTGTTCTGTAGTCTTGCCAGTGTAATGTGTGCCCTTGACACCATAATGGACGCGAGTTCTGTACTCGACTTGATGAGACTTAAAATGGCTGCCCTGTCTGGCAGTGGCCATCCAGGGGCATACATCACCGCTGTGGCGCTGATCTAGATCGGCCAGGCTGTCAGAAGGGCCCACATATTTGTTTAACCCTTGTCTCGCCAGCTTTCCCTTCTTGTGTTTGTCTTTCATTTGCTCCAAATCACTATTGTAGTTACTGCCAAAAGCTTTTTTCCTATAGGAGTGGAGAACAGGTGTGGCCTGCACTGTGCTGGTAACACAATCCCAGTTTAAATCAATCCCAGTTTGATTTCCATTCATTTCAGCGCTGAGCTCTGCCTGCCAGGGTTTATAGTTAATATGGACACTTTCTTGACGACTACTGTGATTCCCTCCACTTTTTGTAACTATGTTATCCATGTATGTGTATCAATTATATTGAATAACAGTCGCCTTGTGGAAACAGTGTCCATCCCTCATTAACCCCTTTACCTTAGGCCACTGAGCCAAGGGAGACTCTAATGGAAGATGAATGAAGAGGAAGTGAATCATTGACAAATCATGGTTCAGGATAATCGTTCTCTCCAAATCAATTAGATGTGGTCAGGAAAGTGAAACCTAATAAAAGAGATGTGGGGAAAAAAAGTGACCTCTCTTTCAGTGCACGGTCAGATCTTTGAAAGCTTTATTTACTATCCACAAATCGGACTCCTTTGTGGCATGTAATTACTGGCTAAGGAGCTGTGATAGTGGTGGTGGTGGTGGCTGGGAGTGGGGATTCTTCACGAGTCTCTTTTCTTCTCTCTGTCCACTAAGCAGTGGCATATGGATTCATCTTTTCCAGTGATTCCATCTCTCTTACTCGCAGCAGCGCTGTGCAGTCGAGGCCCTGCTGTTGCAAAGTCATTTACTGAAACTTCCCCCAGCTACAGTAGCTGCTCAGGACTGCTGCTCTTCAGCGAGCCAGCCAGCCTGCTGTCTGGTGTGTGTGTGTGTGTGTGTGTGTGTGTGTGTGTGTGTGTGTGTGTGTGTGTGTGTGTGTGTGTGTGTGTGTGTGTGTGTGTGTGTGTGTGTGTGTGTGTGTGTGTGTGTGTGTGTGTGTGTGTGTGTGTGTGTGTGTGTGTGTGTGTGTGTGTGTGTGTGTGTGTGTGAGAGAGAGAGAGGCACCACGTGAAAGATCTCTTATAGGAACCCTAAAGGAACTTTGCTCTTCACCGGTCAGCAGCAGGCATGGTGGGGTTGAAAGGGCCGGCGTGTTGACCGAGCGTCCAGCGGAGTGGAACTGAGAGTCTGATGGTTGTCAGTCTGCTGCAGGCCTTGCTGTCATCCTTAAAGTAGAAAGCAAAGGATTTAGACAGTGGAGTGGAAAAGGTTTCTCTTTCTCTCTCTCTCTCTCTCTCTCTCTCTCTCTCTCTCTCTCTCTCTCTCTCTCTCTCTCTCTCTCTCTCTCTCTCTCTCTCTCTCTCTCTCTCTCTCTCTCTCTCTCCCAGATACGCTCTATTCATTTGTGGTGACTTGTTTTGAATGAGGAGCCACTAAATTTTGTCAGGTTTGAGTAAGATTGGTGTATCAGTGGCAGCAGTTGTGACACTTGTGTACCAGACCTGACAGAAAGGTATTGTCAGCCCATCAGGTTTCTGTTTAAGTTGTGTTTTTTTAGAGTTACAGTATATCCTAGCCAACCATTCACCCATCGTGGGGAAAAGCTACAGTATTGTGGAAAACATCTGTAGGATTGGCCAGGATGAAATGAAATCTAAATAGCATCTGACGCTAATAACTGTCAAACAGATTTTTTTTTTTGTCTCTTTCCTTCCAAAGATATTTCCATCAATAGCCCGGATGACTGACACACACCATCAAAGATATTTTGTGTCGAGACATAACTCGTCCGACATTTGTCATGTGGGCTGACTAGATTGACACTTTATTTATCCCCGCTGTGTTTGGCTGCGTTGATTAACATCGTTTTTTTTTCCCGTTTTTTTTTTCAAATTTATTAAGAGAGCCATCTGAATCCTAATGATCGTAATTATTTGGTGTTTACGATAATCATTAGCATGATGTAGCAGAACAATCTCCGGCCGTTTGCTATCTGGCGCAGTTGAAAGGTCAGCCGCTGCTCATAATTAACAGCGTCCAAGTCGAAGATTTATTATTCCCCAAATAAAAAATAAATAAAAAAAGGAGAAAATCAGAAAAAAAAGAGAGAGAGAGAGAGAGAGAGAGAGAGAGGGAGAGAGGGAGAGAGTGGAGTGAATCATGAGAGGCATGGCACCATGGCGAGTCTGACTGAATGGATGAGCTGATGGCTAATTGGCGCTCTACTGAGCTAATGCGGAGGAGAAACGGCAAGAGTCCTTTTAGTGAGCACTCCTCTCAGACGGATGAGAGAGGAGCTGTGAAGTGGTGGACAAAGAGGCCAGGATAAGAGACACCAGAGAGCGGAGACATTTAGCACGGAAGTGGGAGAAGGCACGGACGGATTTAGAGCGCAAAAAAAAGGGGTGCAGGGTGACCATGGGAGAAGAGAGATTTGGATGGTGTGTGTGTGCGTGTGTGTGTGTGTGTGTGTGTGTGTGTGTGTGTCTCTGTGTGTGTGTGTGTGTGTGTGTGTGTGTGTATGTGTGTCTGTGTGTGTGTGTGTGTGTGCGTGTGTGTGTGTGTGTGTGTGTGTGTGCGCGTGTGTGTGTGTGTGTGTGTGTGCGTGCATGCAGGCCATGAAAAACGTGATGAAGGTTCAGGAGCGAAGCTTGGAAAGATCATGGGGGGATTGGTTTGTGTTATTTACCTCCTGGTTCCGGAACTCTGGAGAGGAGTCTTGGAGCAGCCCTTTGGTCTGTCACATCGGACCCCTGTCTGTTTGTATGGGGCCACGAGGTCAGGCTGTAACCTGAATTCACTCTGAGACGTGTGAAATCTTGCTGCCGTGCTTGTGGAGTGGTAGGTGTTGGCGGCTGCATCTGTTTGAGGCAAAGTCAGCCACAACTGAGGCTGAGGCACACAGACTACTCGGGGTCATGTTGTCACCTGAGCTGACTCTGAGATGTAGAAATATGAGTGTGGAGTGGTAGTTGTAGGTGCTGCAGGGTTTGCGGGTTGGCTGGGTATGCTACTGATTGGATCATAAACAGCCTGTAAACTGAAAAACCTGTTGGTTATAGTTGGTGTCTGTTGGTATTTGTTGGTACTTCTATTTGTTGCCCATCTCAAGGTCTCGTGCTTTGTCTGGCTTTGTTGCTGATTGGATCATAAACGTCCATATCAATTTTTGTGCTAGTTGGGTTTTGTTATTATTTCTGTTTTTGCAAATAAGAAACATGTCTTTCAACATAACAGCCAGTGGGTTTATTGAATATTTGTTGAGTATTTCACAGCAGAGTGTTTAAGAAAAACAAAATGCTATTCAGCAAAAGTATTTGAATTGTCCTTGCTGTTCATTTCCATTCATCTGTTTAATTAAATTAATTATTTTATATTTAA
>NC_084995.1:20253924-20258924 GCF_963854185.1 Sardina pilchardus | reverse complement strand
GAGAGAGAGAGAGAGAGAGAGAGAGAGAGAGAGAGAGAGAGAGAGAGAGAGAGAGAGAGAGAGAGAGAGACAAGAAACACTTCCTCACAAGGCACTGAAGTTTTGTGTAAATCTCCTCACATTTTTCCCTGGCTGTCTTGTTTTTGCTCCTGTCAACAGAGGCTGACTTCTCTGACAATGGGAGAATTTCGGCAGCAGGCACACTGTCTGAAACAGAGAAAACCTTTCCCCCTCGGTGATGCCAAAGATGATAACATGTTCTTCTTCTCCTCCACCTCCCTATGCCTCTTTTAAAATTGATGATTGCACATCGCAGGGCTGCTGTCTGAGAGAGATCAATGTCAAGTTGCAACAGCCCTGCTTGGTTCATATACATAAAGCAAAGCACTAATTAGTGTCAGTCTCCCAATGATAAGTGCACATGAGGATGACCTATTTTATGGTATGTCTTTGGAGAGGGTTGATGAAAATGAATTTAAGCGCACTGCAATTAATCGGACTATTAATGACCCTGTAGAGGATGTTTTTGCACACAGTTGTTATCCTTAACTGCGCTCACGCGGGTCATGGGCGTTAACACTTCCCCTTCGCTTTGAAAGGGATGACGTCATGAGTTGCAGAAGCTTCTGTTGGTTTTTGTTACTTCGTTTCGCTAGTGTTGCTGCGGCAGAAAGTTGAGAAACATTCCACTTTACCAGTACCAGCAGACATACACACCAGCGTATGAGCCAGCCAATCAGATCACCTGTATGCTGACAGCTCTCGACTGGAAAAATATGTCATGATGGCGAACCGACTCGATCAACAGTTATGTTTATGTACTTGAATGTAACTCATTATGCTTTTTCACAATTAGATTTAGTAAAACCTAGCAAGAAATAGGCATTGTACAGTATACAAATCCCATTATTATAGCAGAACAAACCTTCCCTAGAGACCGTTTGCAAGATAACCACCTCCAGCTGAGTAGCGATCTCTCTATAGTGTATAACTGTCTGTGGCAGTACAGTAGGTAGTGTGCCAGTGTGTAGAAACGAGAGCAGTTCAGGTAACTGGCACAGGCGCTGCATGCGTGGCGCTTGGGCACCGCTGCTGGCGTCGCCATCAGGTGGTCTGCTCTCAGGGCGCATCACTCGGGCCCCCCGCCGACCGCCAACGCAGGCCCCCAGCAGTGGCAGAGCTGGAGGTGCACGGTGCACAGGCAGGTGAAGCTCTCCACACATCGGCACAGACATAGGGTGCCTCTCAACATCTCCCCTCGATGCTCGATCCTCGAGGGCCGTTCCCACTGATCTATAGCTAACACTGGATAGAGACTGTCCCATTGTTGCCACCCCATCATTCTTTATGTAGATCAGTGAGGATCAAGGCCCGAGGAGTGAGGGAGGACATGGTGCTGATGTGCATGCCAGGTGCACTCATGCTGGCATCTACTTGCAGATCGCTTTACCTGGCATCAAAGTCCTGCCAAAGTCCTAGTTATTCTAGCCATTCACTACTAGTAGTTAGATATAGATAGATACTTTATTGATCCCCAAGGGGAAATTCAAGGTCCCAGCAGCTTAAGACACCGCAAACAACATACAGTACTACAATGTAAACAGGATGATAAAGAGCAAATCAACAAATCAATATGACTACAAAGAGCAGTAAAATTATGCCTGCTGATTCCAGTTAGCACAATTGACCCTTTTCTCTCTAGCCATGTTTGCCATGGCAATATCTGCCAGACCCAGGTATTGCTAATGGCAGTAATTAAGGTTCTGATTTTGCAACAATTAAATTGAACAGAGACTTTACTGACGTAATAGTAACACCTGTGCTTGCCCTGCTGTTTCATGTCAAAATGGCTGCTGTGAAAAAGATCTAGTAGCATTAACCTGTAACTTTTAGGCTAATTAACTCGCCAAATAATTATGTCGGCTTCAGTCAGTGAGGGACATGTAAGTGATGCATTAGTCTCGTTTTACCACCATTGCTTACATTTAAATATGAAAGCAGAGACAACCGGAGCTGCGACAATACAGGCTCGGTTGAATTGTCCGCCATTGTTTTCAAATTTGAAAAACCTCCACGACGTCCTTGCTCCCTCCCCTTCCGCTTTTTAGTCAAGATGGCGTCCGTTTAGTGCGAGTAGGGTCCATCGTTCCACTGAACTTTTTGACCGTTTTTAGGGGGTCATCCGGGTACCTTCAGTGCACTGACTTTTTGTGTTATCTACACTATATACTTAAAACTAAGTGGTCGAAGGGTAGAAGTGGGCGGAATGAGACACAGCCAGAGACTTTACTGACGTAATAGTAACACCTGTGCTTGCCCTGCTGTTTCATGTCAAAATGGCTGCTGTGAAAAAGATCTACTCCTCAGCCAGGAAGACAAATCAGTGAAAATCATCTGTGTTAACGGCACATTAAGAACCAACTCATGGCAGGAATTGTGCTCTCTGAAGCGGTGGCTATACCCACCTCTGCTGCAGTGGCATATCTTACAGCAATGGCGCTACCACACACGGGTGTTGCCCAGCACGTGGGCATTCCTTCAGTGCCTCCCCTGGTGCTTAGTCAGTGCTGCCCTATCTGGCTGACTGGCCTAAAGTGCATTAGTGCCTCTGTCTTACAGCGGTGGGCATTTCTGCCAGACGAGGGGAAATGGCGTCTCTGCCAACGCAATGCCCACAGGCCAGGTGCTTGGTCATCAGCTGTGAGTAACCCCTCGTCAGAGCTTTTTGCCCTTGTAATCTGCTAACGCTGCCTGGTGCCGGTTCACTGGGGTCTCAGTGTTCAGCACTGCACTGATAAACTGGGGCCCTGTGTTCAGCTCTACACCCGTGCATGGGGTCCTGTGCTCAGGTATATGGAGCTCTCTCCTCCTACGCACAGGAAAAGGAGCCAGTGCCACTTACTCTGTCTCTCCTGCTGAGGAAAGATAAAGACCCTTTTAAAGTAAAGGCTCATTCTGTCTTTTTTTTGTTTTTAATGTATATATATACACGGTTAGTAAAAATAGTTGATTTGTTTTTAGATTGGGTATTTTTGAGTTGATTTGTGCTTTGGACAGCCATGTTTTAACAGCTACTTGAGGTAAAACATTTCTCTGGGTTTCTTGCTTATTAAAAAGAAAGAAAATGCACGGTGCACATATTTTGACTACCTTATCTCCCAAAAGTTTCAGAAGTGTAAATGACTTGGCATAAGTGTTCATTTCTTTAACGATTTCCATCATCTGTAGAATCGAAGTCCCCTAATGCGCCTGGGTTGAAAAATGTGAAACAGTGAAATGTATTCATACCATTGTGCTGAATCTGAGGCTTTCTCTTTATTCGCAAGATTGATTGTAAAATTATTTTCTCTTGCGGGGCGTCTGGTGTGCCAGAGCGCTTGGGTGACATATTTTATGGTTTAAAAGGATCTCTGCCTAATTCGAGAGCCTTGTGTTTAGCTTAGCGTCTAGCAACGTTTGAAATAGGCTTGCACTTCCCTCTAACTGCTATTTCCCCATCATATTAAAGTTAGGCTGTAAACGGAGGGGGCATAACACCATCTTCCTGCTCTCGGTGGTGGTTTAAACTGAACGTGCTAACTTTTTTTTACCACAGCATGATCATCGAAAAGTCAATACTGGAGCGTTAAGTGGTGCAGTAGCCATTTTAGTGCCTCAAATTTGTCAGATGTGGTCCTCGATTGTGGATAATTGGTCTCTCAAGGGGGTTGGTGTCTCTTTTTTGGTTCTTTTTCTGATCAAGTGAAAGGGCTCTTGTTGACAGAAGTTTCTTGGAAATCACAGAGCTGTCTGAAGAGTTTTGAGCAACACCCCTGCATCAGTGGGGAAGCGATTGTAATTCCTCTGACACATCCAGATTGTATTCTTTGAAGGCCCCCAGCTCTGGATCAGGTTGATTAATGGGGTCAGCATTTGCCTGTCTTTCTTCCTTCCTCTATGCTGAATATGTAATAGTAGTCGTTGCCCAAGCCGCTGACAATGACAGAGGGAACGAAAGGCCTTTTTTTTCGCCGTCTCTTTTCTCTTTGTGCTTTTTTGTTCTCGTATCTCTCTTTCGCCTGTGCACGCTCGCACCGCTCTCCCATTTTCTGTCATTTTCGGAAATGCAACCCACTCCAAAAGACAGGTTGATTCATCCCTCCGTTTTCAAAAATGGTTGCACATCATTTAACTAATATCACCCCCCACCTCCTCTGTGGCGCCATCTCTCTCTCTCTCTCTCTCTCTCTCGTCTCTCTCCTCATCTCTCTCTCTCTCTTCTCTCTCTCCTCTCTCTCTCTCTCTCTCTCTCTCTCTCTCTCTCTCTCTCTCTCTCTCCTCTCTCTCTCTCTCTCTCTCTCTCTCTCTCTCTCTCCCCCCCCCGTATGTCCCGTAAAATGGGATCTTTTAAAAACAACGCAGCGTGTGTCATGCCATGCGCAAAAAAAAAAAAACACAACCCGACTCTGCTCAGCGGAAGTCTTATTGTGTAGCAATGTCATGGCTCCGCTTTACGTAACATCAGAGAGGCTCTTTTGTCACGACGGAGTGAGTCAACCCCCACGCCCGCACGGAGCTTTTGTGGAGAGAGCGGAGCGCCGTGTCGACACCTCCCGTGGATGCACACGTAAAGACGAGGCGGCGCCGCGGGACTTCTTCCTTCTGGCGAGGCGGGAAGAAGGTGCGCGAGAGGTGAGGGCGTCGCTGGCACGGCCCGGCCGGCTGGCCTCACGTTGCGAACAGAACGCGTCGCGGCGCTTTTTGCACCGGTCGACGGACGCGGGTGTCAGCGTCCCGGTTTGACCCCCGTACGGCTGGCTTGATAAGCAGAAGAGTCCCGCTGGGCCTCGGGGAGGACAGATGTAGTGCGGGGGTGACAGCGAGCTGTGCGACCTCTGTGTTGTGACTAGATAGGTTACAACACCAGCAGAGGTCATGCAGTGCAAGTGCAAGTCCATGATACACAGATGACATACAGTACAGTACAGGCACACAGAGGGAGATGGATGGGTAGATTTGTA
>NC_084995.1:20238924-20248924 GCF_963854185.1 Sardina pilchardus | reverse complement strand
GTGGCTCCCGTTCTCTTAATTGAATTGACAAGGCGCTGGAATTGATATCATTTAACACATTGATCTGAGAGGGAGATGGATGCTTTGTGAGAACAAAAAAAAAAAGACTCCCCCTATTGTTGCCCAAGCCATTCATTCCTCCATCCGCCTCTGCTGCCAATGTCCCACGGAGTGTGCTGATGCCGTCTTTTTTCTCTCTCTTGCTCTCTTCAAGTGCATTGTTATCTGTCTTTCTCCCTCGTTCTATCTCGCTCAGAATCTCACCGTTTGTTCATTTCTCCACTCATCTCAGCCACACTTTCATTCTGCCATCACGCCAGATGTCCCAGACTCTATCAGCTTAAAGTCTAGACCATGACTTGGGTCTGCAGTTCAGAGCATCCATGGGATCATTTTCTGCAGGAGAGAGAGAGTGTGTGTACATGAGTATATGTGTGTGTGTGTGTGTGTGTGTGTGTGTGTGTGTGTGTGTGTGTGTGTGTGTGCAGGCACGCGTCTCCCTCAGTGAGGTGAAATGTCAGGTTGCTCTCCAGCAGCTAACGGCTGCAGCTAAAGTGGTGGACAGCTCCAGGATCAGGAGGCCAAGGGGTCCTCTATGCATTTGTTTCAGTCATGCAGTAGACTGGCTGGTCTGGCTAATTAGCCTCCGCCCCCCTCTGGCTGAAGGCTAGTACTAATTGATGATTGGAATAAAATGGAAGGGTGGGCTCCTGTTCTCTGAGCCGTGTGTGTGTGTGTGTGTGTGTGTGTGTGTGTGTGTGTGTGTGTGTGGGTGTGTGTGTGTGTGTGTGTGTCTGCTCGCCTCCTTGTTAAGGAGCCATCCGTTAGCCGTCTGGGAGCGAGTGGGAGAGGGAGCCACCCTCGCTCATTACGATCTCCATTTCTCAGTCCATCTCCACACACACAGGCACGCACGCACACACACATACACACACACACACACTCATGCATGCATGCACACACACAGACACACACACACACACACACACACACACACACACACACACACACACACACACACACACACACACACACACACACGAGTGCATGCACACTCGCACGCATGCACACATGTTCATGCACACACACACATACTGTACAGTACACACACACACACACACACACACACACACACATACATGCACGCACACATGCACACATGCACACATGTTTATGCGCACACACACACACACACATGCACGCGCACACGCACACACACACACACACACACACACATCCCTCTCCACTCCCCCCGTCACGTGTGCTGTGTGTTGATGACGGGCGATGTGGGAATGGTCAGGAGGTTGAGGTGCAAGCGCTCTGCTTTCGGCGGTGAAACTAGCGCTTTCGAGGCGTCTGCAGGTCGGTCTCCCCCTCTCGAGGGCACAGCGGACCGGGCCACCCTTCAGGACGCCGTGCCCATAACTCACCCCGGCACCAGAGAGTGTGACGGCCCCGTAATGCATGAGGTTATTAATGGAGGCCTTTATTAGAAGAGCCTGGTTGAAAAATAATCTCAGGGGCACTACCACTGACAGGGTGGTGTGTGGGGGGGGCACTGCCACTGACGGAGTGAGTGTGTGTGTGTGTGTGTGTGTGTGTGTGTGTGTGTGTGTGTGTGTGTGTGTGTGTGTGTGTGTGTTTGTGTGTGTGTTTGGGGGGGGGGGGGGGTGGGGGGGGAGGGGCTGTGGGTAATGGTGATGATGACACAGGTGACCCTGCTCGTCATACATTACAAAACAATCGGCTCCGCCGCGTAGCCTGACAGAGCGTCGCTGCGCTGCGCAGCTTGGCGCGGCTGGCTGCCGGCTGTGTTCAGGAGGGCGCTCTTTAGCTCCGAGTCCATCGAGTGTCCCCCGTCGTCTGAGGCGACGGCTGCGGTACGGGCCTCACCCTGTTGTCTTTGTTGGGGCGGGCAGAGCGTGTGTCGGCGGGCGACCCTCCCAGCTGTGCGAGTGGCACATTAGCATTTGGATTTCCAGGCAGAGAGCAGTGAGTAATGGATTGCATGTAATTGCATGAATCACACAGCTAACACAGATTGATGCAGGCCATTCGGCACGTGTCAGCCCGTACACACGCGTATGCGCTCGCACGCACACACACACACACACACACACACACACACACATAAATGCACATTGTTAAGCAATGTTTATGTCATAAAGCCCTATCCTCATCCATTACTGTGGTTCATGTTGTCCTTCAACTGAAACTGATTGCATTGCAGACCTTGACATTTACAGAAAGGGTTGGGGTAATGCAGGTGTACATTTTTGGACAACTAGAACTCAAAGAGTAATTCAAAATGAAATATTTAGTAGTGCTTATGCTCAGTAGTTAAGGTGTCTCATGTCCATTCTAAGTAATAGGACCGGACAGTTAGACCGCAGGCCTGTGCTTCTCTTGACATTCTCTCACCTGAGGTCAAAATGATGACACAACAATGCTGTAGAGATGCACATGTCGGCATTATATCAAGATTTAGAGTAAAAAGGATGATATATTGCTTGGCAACAGTAGTCTCTATAGCAACTATTCTGCTACCCCTATACACAGAAAGAGAAGTCCTACTTCTGTCACCATACTGAAGAGAGTGCTCCGCTCTGAAAAGAGTACTCTTTTTGTGGTAAAGACAAACTGTAATCGCTAACATACTGGTGTTCAGATTCCTTCATGACTGGTCTTTTTTTCCGTCTTTGTACTGTGGAAGTTTGGAGTGTAACGTATGAAGCACTTTTGACCACAGCACAAAGATGAAAATAGCTGAAGATGAATTAATATTGTTTTCCATGCCAAGTAAGGCCTAAATATACTAAGCTATAAAACTTCCAAATTCAAAGCTGTACAATAAAACTCATTGATTTGTAACATGAATCACATGGTGAATTCACCCATTTTTTAAAACTCTAGACTCTAGCACGACGCCCATCTGTTGTTGACCATACACTTTACACAAATGCCTGTTGATTTCACACATACAGTATGTAGTCAATGAAAACATTTCTTGAATTCTTAGTGTGTTTCTTTGCAGACACGCTTACCCAATACCACAGTTATGGTTCTTTCTCCTCTGATTTACAAATTCTCACACACAATACGCCAGCAAACCTAATGTTCAGAACTGTACATTATATTATATAAGCTGCTAATTATGCAATAACAGCTGTTCAAAAGCTATACTGATAAGCATTTTTAATTGATTTTTTTTTTAATTGAGAAATCTGAGGTTGATTTACTGTACCGTAAACTGTGTAAAATAGATCAACAACAGCTGATTCTAATCTTTTTTGGAGACATAGCCAGATGCTTTATTGCAATCAGCTATTAACAATACTGTAAAAAGGGACTTTTGTAGATGTTGTTTTATGTGGAGAACCATAATTGCAGCTTTTTAGGAATGTATGCAATTTATTTGAGACTATCGGAACTTAAGGCCATGTATGTCCCATATTTTTGCAGCAGGTTACTGTAGTGTTGCTGAAGATTTTAATGCAGTGTTTCTCTCACTTACTGTTTAGATAAATAGCAATATCGGTCAACCATAGATCCAAAGCAGAAATCCTTGGTCATGACTGCTTATTGTCATGTAAACAAAGCAGACATCCTATATGAACATGTCTTGAAAAACCCATCACAGCAGTTGCAATCTATGATGTTGTGTGTTATCTCATGTGTGTGACATGATAGGGGGACAAGACTCAGCTACCTTCACCTGAGAGAAATATTGAAAACGAATTGAGCTGATTTTTTTAAGTCTTCAGCAAACATTTGTAAAAGCAACTCTGGGGATCGCAGCATGTGTCTTTGCACTTTTGCGGAATATTTTAATTTTCCTCATTTGAATTCCCAAGGTTCTTCTCGTAGACATCACATACTGTATACTTAAATAAAGGCCAAACTCAGTAAAATATGAACCTATTGTCAGTATTGGAGAGAAAAACATTGTGTTTTTAAAAAAAGCTAGACATGGGCAACATTATTATGGAAATGCGGCTATGAGCTTGTTGACTTCTTTTGTATTATTTTCCATACTTAAAAATCAAGTAAAAACAAAAAAAAGCAAAGCAAAACAAAAAATAAAGGTAAAATGACAAAAATAGTTGGGGCTTTTGTATGCTTGTGGCACCACTAGTGAAATGAGTATGTGAGTGTTTTCTGTTTAGAATTATGCTCTATGTCTCACAAGAGCTGGGGCCACACACAGTCTAATGCTATGCAAATTGCCTTTGATTGCTGTAAAGTGAGATCAGGGTAAAATATTGGTGGCCAGGGCACTTTTTTCCCTCTCTCTCCTTCTGACTCTTTCTCTCTCAACCTCTCCTCCCTCCCTCCCCTCTCCTTTGTCTCCTTAACCTCGCTTTCTCCATGTTGATGGTGGGCAATTTCCAGACTAATAGGAAACAATAACGTTTATAGCTTGATGGTGACAAACACATTGAGAGTGACAGAAAGCATTAACCTCAGAGGCCGGCAGTGAAAAAATGCACAGTGGAGACTGACAAAACACATGCTTCTCTCTCACTCTCTCTGTCTCCCTCTCTCTCTCTGTCTCTCTCTCTCTTTCTTTCTCTCTCTCTCTCGGTCTCTGTCTCTGTCTCACTCTGTCGTTTTGCCTTTTTTTTGGCGATCATAACACAATAACAACACACCACCTCCGTCTTTTTTTCCCCAGGATTGTCTCCATGTTTACATGTCCATAGCACATTCACCATAATATCTGTAGGCAATCTGTGAACTTCTGTATTGCTTTATACAAAATGCAATCAATTTCCACTCCCTCCATAATTCATGAATACCTCTCACAGTCAATGTTTTTCACCATCAAAACTACAACTAGAACTAAATTTTGCAGAATAAAAAAAAAATGTGTAAAAATGTGTAATTCTATGTCAATTTCACTCAAGTGTAAGACATCCATCCCATGCGTAGTGACTTGACTGCCCTTTGCTTTGCATAGTCGGACCCTGTTCACAGTACTGCACCAAAGCCCATTTGAGGTCTCTGCCAAACTCCATCTATCAAGGGTTTGCAGATGCTCTAAAGAATGAAGCTTTTTGGTCTTGTCTGGAACAGAGAACCAGAGGTCATCTAAAATGGAAGATTTCAATCTCCGGGTGTAAAAGCATAACAGCAGTGGGCTCTGAACTCTTCAATCAGATTTTTTTTTTTTTTTATGGAATCGTTTGCGAGAAGTGGCTGAGTACCTTGAACTTCAGTTTTGCAAAACAAATCAATTAGACTACCTCTGTGGTTATGTTTAGCGTCTTTTCCACAGCCTAGTACATTTTGAAGGTATCCTCTAAAGTCTCAAATGAAAAACAAAATCTAATTTAATGAGACAAATGACAGTTACATATCATATAAGTGAATGGGAATTATTTATGCTAAGCTGATGTCAAGAAAATATTCTCTGTCACCACTGCAGAAATACTGTAATGTAAAATGTCCAATAGGAAATGGCCCTGGTCCACGAGCCCCTCTGTCCCATCACAAACACACACACACACACACACACACACACACACACACACACACACACACACACACACACACATAGCCAGCATGCTGCTGATTGCTCCTGCTGCTATTGCTGTTGATGACGTCAATGTCAATACAGACCGCTTGAGATGGTGAGCGAGAGAGAGAGAGTGTGTGTGTGTGTGTGTGTACTATTGACAGTTATCTCTCTCTCTCTCTCTCTCTCTCTCTCTCTCTGTCGCTGTACATGTGTGTGTGTGTGTGTGTGTGTGTGTGTGTGTTTGTGTGTGTGTGTGTGTTTGTGTGTTTGTGTACTTGTGCGTGTGCATGTGCGCCTGCATGCGCTTATGAGAGTAAGCGAGAGAGACAGAGCAGTGAGATAGTGGGTTGCCTGGCAACAAAGCAATTAATTATGCAAGCCAGTTTTACTTTGACTGAATTTCCTCTTCCTCCACAATCTGTTGATTTATGCCTGTGGTCAGCCTACTCGGTCCTACTGCACAGCTGCCATTAATGAATTCATCAATAACAATTATGACTCGTGTCAGGGAGATAAACAAACACTCGTTGAGGACTGTGTAGCTATCATCTTAATTTTTTTGACTCCGTGGTGTAGTAGTCATCATGTAGTGTCGCCTAAAGACACCTGTAGGCACTCCATCCTCGTTTCATTAAGACGCAGAGCAGGAGGACTTTGGCACTCACAATGCAGTCAGAAAAAAGTGCTCTTTTGTGAAACATCCTCAAGGTGAAGTAAGAAGTTTGAACCAAGGCACGTCATTCTTCATATAGAAAGCTTTATTAGTAGGCTAGTTCTGAACCAAGGCACTCATCCTCATATAGAAAGCTCTAGTAGTAGGCTAGTTCTGAACCAAGGCACTCTTCCTCATATAGAAACGCTTTATTATAGGCTAGTTCTGAACCAAGGCACTCTTCCTCGTATAGAAAGCTCTAGTAGTAGGCTAGTTCTGAACCAAGGCACTCTTCCTTATATAAAAAGCTTTATTAGTAGGCTAGTTCACGATAGCTCCTCTTTTCATGTGTCAAGTGTTTGTGTTGTGGTTCATCCTGTCTCTGACAGGCTCTCCATGGTTTGTTTTGATCTTCTGAAGTGGGGCGCTGCCACGTCATACTGCATATTGTCTGTCGTGATCATTCTTCTATCGTAGGAATATGAATTTGTCATATACAGTACTCACAATATACTTGTATGACGATAGCGCGCAGTCTGCACATTTGTCCATATGGAAAAGGTGCTCTGCCTATGGGAATCATCTGCAGTGCTATGAGCTCCGTTTGTTTATTTTTTTACTTGTTTGAATTCAACTACTGAGAGATGTGTAACAGTATGATGTGTTCATTTGGTATGACTGATATTATATTTTGCATTATTTGATAAGCTTTTATCATATTGGCACACATATAGCGCTATTAACCCTCACCATTTTGAGTCAGTTTTTTTTACCTGTATCGCCAAGCTTTCTCTCTCTCTTTCTTTCTCTTTCTCTCTCTCTCTCTCAGTTGTGGAGCAGGTCATTATGTTAGCAAGGGTGCAAACGTGAGCAGTTTTATTCAGCCCTCTCACTACTTAGCCCACATGAATTCTACACAATAGGGCGTTAGCATTATATTTCACTTCTGATCACTGGCAAATACAGCCAGTCTCTCGCCGTTCCATTCAGTACAGCGCATTGCAGTGTGTGTGTGAATAATGTCACGTGTGGAGGTGTAGTTCAGATGTACTCATAACACCAGCTCTTCAGCAGACTTGGCAGAGTAATGCCAAGCGCCGTCGCAGACAGCAGTGGGGCTCAGGAGCAAAGAACAAAACATCTGGCTCACCATCGGGCAGCTCTGTTGACCGTTGAAGGGGGAGCGAGCGTGTGTGCCTGCCTCTTTATGTGCTTTCTGTCACTCCAAATGGAGCATCTGTGTTGCTCCCAGTCTGGCTGTCCAGTTTTAATTAGGCCGCTTGCCTAGCGCGCCAACCCATGGGAGGACCTGTGCATGGATCATGGGTGTGTACTGTATGTGTGTGTGTGTGTATGTGTGCACACTCTTTGTGCATGGTGTGTTTGTGCAGGCGTGTATGTGTTTTGTGTGAGTGTGTGTGTGTGTGTGTGTGTGTGTGTGTGTGTGTGTGTGTGTGTGTGTGTGTATATTTATTATATATGTGTGTTTGAAGACACAGAGAAAAGGGAGAGAGAGACAAGGAGAGAAAGAGAGAGGGAGAGAGTCTGGATGTGTAAGTGGAGTTAAGAGGCTGTGCTGTTGATGTTGCCACTTAGGTGTGCTTCTGACGCTCGTCATGTGCTCCTGGGGAATGCAGTCATGTCCTTCACTAACTCTTAATTGTGCTCTAACAACAGACGCTGTTGATGTGTGTGTGTATGTGTGTGTGTGTACACGTGTGTGTGTGTGTGTGTGTGTGTGTGTGTGTGTGTACACAGGTGCCTCTCAAAATGGATAAGTGGATCTAAGTGGTAATTCAGATAAACTCGGTGAAATTATTTACTTCTGTTACCATTATCCTTGTTTTGTTTTGTTTTTAGCTCTTTTGTTTATCTAATAAGCTAATGGACAGTAAAATGAAGTCAGACCTTACCCAAGGACAAGACTAACTACCTGATTGAGTGTGCTTCTGCACTGTCTGTGTCTACAGTTGCTTGCGTGTGCATGAGAGGTTAACATGTATTTATACAGCACTGTATGTGTATGCTGATGCTCCTTCAGAGAAGAGTTGTTCTCTGCTGTTTATCATATTTGTCGTGTAGATGCCATAAGTGCATCTACAACACTATCACAGCACAGTGATATCTGTCCTCTTATCTGTTAATGTGTCTGTTGGTGTGTGTGTGTGTGTGCTTGTGTGCTTGTTTTCTGTATGTTGTACTGCTGTATGTACAGTACATAGTAATCCCTGACCACAAGTTGTTTTGCTTTCCTCTGAGACAATCGATCCCCTCCCATGTTCTCTCAATCGCTTATACATTTCATACATCTGCCAACACTCACTGTCACTCACTCACCCACTCACTCACTCACTCACTCACTCACTCATTCACTTGCTTGCTCACTCACTCACTCACTCACTCACTGACTCATTCACTCGATCACTCACTCACTCACTCACTCTCTCACTCACTCACTCAGTCACTCACTCATTCATTCATTCACTCACTCACTCTCTCACTCTCTCACTCACTCACTCAGTCACTCACTCACTCACCCACTCATGCATGTGTCATTGTGTCTGCTGTTCCCTCCATCACTGATCTGCCTCACAACCCCTGCCGTCGCCTCTCCTCTGCCCCCTCTCATCTCTTCTCCTCTCTTCCCCACTCTTCTCATCTCCTCTCTCCTCCCTTCTCTCCCCCTCTCCTCTCTTCCCTTCTATTTCCCTCCCCTCCTCTCTTCTCATCTCCTCTCTCCCTCCTCTCCTCTCCTCTCTTTCCCTCCTCTCATCTCCTCGGAGCTCCTGCCCTTCTTACACTTGACGGCACTTAAAGGAGCACTCTAAAAGTGTTCCTAGAAAAAGGCTGTGAAGGTCCGCGGCGGCCCCGGTCCCTTAGCCTCCCGCTGCCGGCAACATGGCTTCCTACTTTAAGCGCGCCCTATCGGCTCCGTTGGACTCTGTGTTTACTCCACGAGCGAGAGCTTTTTGCCTATGAAATAGTAATGCTACACCTGCTAAAGCAGCATTCTTTCCTGTTGCTTTTCTCCCGCAGACCGGCCGCAAGGAGAAGGGCGATCCACTCAACTCCGCCATCGACAAGATGACCAAGAAGACCCGAGACCTGCGACGACAGGTAAACGTCTCGCACAGAGTGGTGTACGCACTCAAGGAACATCTGCACAGATATGCGCACACGATTACACACACACACATACTCTACACACTCACACACACACACACACACACACACACACACAGAAAGTAGGGTATGCAGTCATATGCACGGATATGCACACACTCACACACACACACACACACACATACACACACACACACGCACACAGAGACACACACACACAAAGTAGCACACGCTGGCATGCATGCACACACACACATGTACGTGTGCGCACACACACACACACACACACACACACACACACACACACACACACACACACACTCACACACAGACACACACACAAAGTAGCGTATGCACTCAAGGAACATATGCACAGATATACACAAATGCGCGCACACGCACGCTGGCACGCACGCACACATGCACACACGCACACACGCACACACACACACACACACACACACACACACACACACACACACACACACACACACACACATACGCATACACACACACACACACATATACGCATACACACACACACACACACATACATACGCATAGAAACGCTGAATCACATACTCATACTTTAGCACAGGCTAATGTGCGGAAGTTCAGCCCTTTTGTCTCCTAGGGAGCACAGTGAGCTCTGTCCTCTGTTCCATTAGCACCTGCAGTCCCAGTAATGGCACACAAAGTGTTCT
>NC_084995.1:20231424-20236424 GCF_963854185.1 Sardina pilchardus | reverse complement strand
AAGTAAGGCCGGAGACATTCCACTAATTATGTAGTCTTCTTTTTGGGGAAAGGAAATCAGTGTGAAATCAGTGTGTTTATGGTGTGTTCACATTCCAACAAAGTTGCATTTACATCCGACTGATTTTTCTCTTTGAAAAATGAAGCTTTGGCAGTTGAAAGAACCCCCCCCACCCCCCCACCCCCCTCTCAATTTTTTTCAAGTGCTGTGGAGGTTTTTTTCAGCATGTAGTCAGAGAGACAGAGAGAGTGAGAGCACTGTGCTGAGGCGAAGAGGTATGAGAGACCCAGTGTGCATTTGTTGGGTAATAACAACCCCCATCCCATCTGCCACGCTAGAGCCTGGGCTCTGAGGGCCTGCCCGCCTGCCCGCTTGCGTGCCCGCTCCCGGGCCTCTGGGGGCAAACTCCGCAGCCTGCGGTCAGAGAGAGGGAGGCCAGGCCACCTCATCATACATCTCACTGATAGGAAGTATCAGAGCCTCGCCACTGATCCCAACAATTGGATGGATTTATGTGGTTTATGGCTCTTCCCGTTTCAGAGCGTGATTCTGGCGGCGTGTACAGTCACACACACACACACACACACACACACACACACACACACACTCAGACACACACACACACACACACACACACACACACACACACACACAGTTTACTTCTTTATTTGGATTGACAGATAGACATTTATCATAGAGCAATCCAAATTTAGTTTAAAGGAGTCACACACACACACACACACACACACACACAGACAGACATACAGTACACATATACACACACAGACATACACAAATACACACACACAAACGTTCTTGCAACAACAACCACACACCCACACATACACATATACATGAAATGAGTGAGTGTGTGTGTGTGTGTGTGTTGGTATCCTCTTCTTTTTGCCCCCACTATACTACAGCATACAGCGCAGACCCACTCCACGTCTTCTACTCAGACGTGACCGTGAAAACGGATTATGTCGTGGTGGCTGTGCCCTAAGTATCAGACGAAAGAAATCTAAGAAAGAAAGAAAGAATAATAGTAAAAAAAAAAACACACCATACAAACAATAGCAAGGGCTCGTGGCATATTTATACCGAGGCCACGGGTGAACAGTCCGCTCCATTTTATATTCACTCTTGACAAGATACAATTTCCCCCTCCCAAATTCGCCGCTGCTATTTTTGGGCCGAGGTGTGTGTGGTTCTGCAGTGTGTGCCTAAATGAGCCGTGCTGGCTGGGGAGCGGAGTGAGAGTGAGGGAGGTGGGGGGTGGGGGGGGATGATGACGGGGGTGTAGTGGGCGGGGTGTGAGTCGAGTCGACGCTCCTGCTTTGCATAAACGGGTTAGCCAGGGCTAGATGGTGCGGAGGCGAGGGCTTGAGCAAGCATCGGTCTGCACCACTGTCTCCATGCAGCAGCTAGTGGCCCCTTCTCTCTCAGTCTCCACACACGGTTATCTCATCAGCCGCCCGGACCCAGACTCCCCGCGCAGACACAATGCGCCACAATAAGACTCCAGGATGTAGTCATCCATTTATTGTTCGCCGCCGACTGTTGCCATGAATTGCTGCTTCACAAACAACAATGCTTGTCCTCACACTGAGTCGGTCTTATTATTTTGCGCCACTTATCAGTCGATTCAGTCCTGCAAAAATGAACCCGAATAGCATCCCACCTTCTTTTTTTTTTTCCCTTTTCCACCGGCTGCAACAGAGGCAGCAGCAGCAGCAGAGGCGGATTTTTGCAGCCCGGTCCCATTTGTTTTCTCTCCCAGGGCAGCCACTGATGGCCTTGATTGGAACTTAATGCGGGACAGCCACAAGAGGAAGTGAGCATTAGTTAGAGCCCCGGACGCAGGACAACTCAATGACATTCCAGCGCCGCGGTGCACAGCTCCGCATACGGCAAAACTGCTCCGATAGCGCCGACGCAACGCGATGCGACGCGACGCGCACACAACTTCTGACTGCCAACTGCCTCCACTCCTCAAGGGCAACCGAGAGGAATAGACAGATAGGGAGAGACTGAGATGACAAGACACACACACACACACAGAGAGAGAGAGAGAGAGAGAGAGAGAGAGAGAGAGAGAGAAAGACAAGAGAGAGAGAGAGAGCGGGGGAAGATAGTGCAGCAGCAGAAGACGTAAAAATAGCAGTAAAATGGCGCTCCAGCTGTTTTTGGGCTTGATGAATAGTGCTAATTGGGAAGAGAGGGCTGACAGTGCTGGGCTAATATCCTTAAATGTCTTGCCTCGTGCAATTACTATTCCCCAGACTCCCATTCACTGGAGCTGCTGGAGAAGGGCCATGTGTTCCCAGCCCTGTTATGCCACTCCGATAAATGCTTCCGTCGAGACATTCCTTAGCAGACTCCTTGTGACTGATAACTGAATTTAGGGCCTCCTTCATCAGACAAGCTTCCGTTTCATTTCGGGGATGATGAGGATTTGTTTTTGTCGCCCCAAACGAGTGTTCATTCTGCTTTTCATCTCTGCTGAGAAAACAGTGGAGTCTGTTGTTGACATCCATCAGGTCATTTCTTTAAGAAGCCCAGCACTCCATGTACTCAGTTTTCTTGGTCAGACATTTACTGTAAGCGTACTGTAGATCTTTTGCAATTGAAGCCACATATCTGCTGTGTTATACTGAAGGTCATGCATCCATCATTCATGTCAGGCAGTTTAGCCATTGGGTAGCCATTGATATACAGTATCTTTCAGTGATCTGGATCTTAAAGGAAGTCTTCAACACGTGCACACACTGTACACACACACACACATGCATACATACAATACTGTACAGACACACGGATGTGCGCACACACACACACACACACATGCATACATACAGTACTGTACAGACACACGGATGCGCGCACACACACACACACACATGCATACATACAGTACTGTACAGACACACGGATGCGCGCACACACACACACATACACACACACACACATACATATACATATACACATGCACACGCACACACACACACATACAGTACTGAACACACAGGCGAAAACACACACACACACACACACACACACACACACACACACACACACAGACGCACACACATTCTGGTACTGTAGAACCTTGCAGCTACTGTCCAGGATTGACAATACATTCACCAAGAAATGTATTCCTCTCCACTGCTGCACATGTCTAGAAGGTGCAGAGAGAAGTGCATCCCGGACTTTATCCAGAGCATCATTTCAGCATTTATACTTACATGCCCCTCAGAACTGAATTACTCATGCTGCATCAAAACAAAAGTGGCTCAGTGAAATGGTAGCAACACTGCGTAACAAATGCTCGCATTTGACTCATAAAAGTGACTGCTATGAATTGAAATCACTGCCAGCAGCCTATTAGCTAATCACACTGCCTCAAAATATTAGCGTTATATAAAGAACGTCTCCCTATTCCTAATTAAAGATACATCAATGGATCTAAATATATCCAAGCAGAGCAGGGCTGTATGTCTCATCATCAGGTTAGCTCATGCTGTATCTGGCGTGGGTGGGTGTTTTGCTACCGGAGATATTAAGAGACATGATTGTATCAAGATGCACATCTTACAGTCCCACGGCGTATATATTACTCCTCCTCCTCACGTACCCTCATCATCACTGCTGTCTTGCATTCCTCCTATACGACTCCCCTCCACCTCTTCCTCCTCCTCTTCCTCCTCCCCTATGCCATCCCAGCTAGCAAGCATAAGTGTTATTTCTTAATTTTGATTTGCCGCGGCTGTTTTACCTCTCCGCACTCAGATACTTTATTCTGTGATTGGTCTTGACATTTCAATAAGAAACTTTTCTGCAGCTATCTGCACAGAATCACAAGCAGAACGCTCCTGTGGGGATGGGGAAAGCAAGAAAGCCTGTGAGCTTTCAGCCTCATAATTGAATCCCCCCTCCTGCATGTAATTGAACAATTGTATGTTTTTTTTCCCCTCCCTCGTTTTGAGCACAGTGTGGCTTTCATAGGCACAAATGGAGAAGGTTAGGCCAAGCAGAGATTTGTGAAGGTCTCATTAGCAAGTCTAATACAAATGAGTCGCTTAACCCAATTTGTCACACATGTCTAGAACGACCGCTTTGCTTCCACTGTAAAAAACAAATCTATAAACATCCGAGACTTTTGGCTTATTGGCTGTATCAAAGAAGAGTCGTCCTCGGAGCTGCCATTGTGTGAGTGCTCCACCTCTGTGTGCGTCAGGATGTCACGGCTAACCTTCCAGCCTTCCTCTGCTTGAGGAGACGGGTGCCAGTTCTCCCCCAAAATGAACAAAAGAAACGAGAGACTGGAGGAGAGACAAGTACAAGAGGAGGTTCTTCACAAGACATCAATCTTCCTCAGTCCCTCAAAGCAATTTAAAACAGAACACTTTTTTTTTTTTTCGCTCCAGTTTCCCCCTATTTTACATTGTGCTTGTGTTGTTCGGGGGGAAAAGAAATCAGAAGATATATATTTTTCTTTCTTCTTTTCATTTTAGTTCTCTTTGAAATTCCGCATGGAGATTACAATCAGGTGCGTGATGTTTTGTCATATAGAAGAAGAGTTGCAGTCATTAAGTTTACGCCACTCTAAGACGCGTTCATGTCAGAGGATGCAGACTGATGTCAGCAGATTTCCAGAGTTGCCAAGGTTTTCCTGTAATGATGGGCACATACAGAGAACCATTATCTCTAAACATCCACTCCACATCTACGTTAACTTTGCTTGGACGAGGGCTCCATGAAAAATGATCCAAGCGTGATTTTTTTTTTTTTTGATAATGAATGAAAGTAGATAAAAAACTGCTGCTAGCTACTTTTCTGACCGATAATGTAGTCATTCTCACAAGGGAAATGAATAAGGGGAGGGGATTGAATCATTAGTTTGAAAGGATGATGAATTTGAGCAGTAATCTTTGGAAAATAAATGTGTGTAAACATTGGGCTTAGCAAATGACACCTGCCTGCTAGTTTCAAAGGGCTTC
>NC_084995.1:20216424-20223924 GCF_963854185.1 Sardina pilchardus | reverse complement strand
TGTAAATCTTTGTGCGATTCATTCAAAACAATATGATTGCTTGGATTTATGGCATATTCCTGAGAAACACCACAGACTTTCAGGTTTCATATTGCCAAAGGAGCACTTATGGAGACGTCTTCGACTTTACAGCATTGCCGAATGCACACGCCTCCACCGACTTCAGCTGCAGAATACTCTCTGGCACCCCTGTTTTGGCCACTTGAGCCTAGGAGGTATTCCAGACGCCCGCTGGAATCAGAATCAGGATAATTTTTGAATGAATGTTCAGTTATATTACATTTAAAAAAGAACCGTTGGGATAACGTATCCCTACGCAAATTAACTTCATTTGATATTAAAAATTACTTTATCAAGAAGCGATAGAAATAGGAAATTGGGCATTCAGCGCTCAGAATGGTTCATTTGCAATGCCGACAGTTTCGCAGTTTCGCGGCGCCATTGAGAGATGCAGGCTTTCATAGAAAATGAATGACGTTCGGTAGTTTTGCAGCTCAAGTCGTTAGCGGTGTGTACATACACTTAGTCTTTTTTGGCTCTTATCCATCATCCTTTCTCTTTTTTCATGTGTCTCTCTTCCCTGTTCCTAGCAATACAGGGTCTCCTTTGAAAGCTGGATAGTGTAGGCCGTTTTGTCACATGGTTGTGTGGGAACACAGGACTCTCTCTCTTTCTTTCTTTCTCCTCTCTCTCTCTCTCTCTCTCTCTCACACACACACACACACACACACACACACACACACACACACACACACTCTTACATACAGGTGGTGCCACTAAAATACATTGCATTGTTTGGATTACCACATTCCTGTCATTTTCTATGACATATTCCAGTCAAATGTTTGGGCCATGTGCTTAGGTCAACCAAACCCCAAATGTGGTACGCCAACACATGTACCTGGTGCCCAAATGTGGTACGCCAACACATGTACTCGGTGCCCAAATGTGGTACGCCAACACATGTACCCAGTGCCCAAATGTGGTACGCCAACACATGTACCCAGTGCCCAAATGTGGTATGCCAACACATGTGCCCGGTGCCTTTGGTAGTAAAAGCCGCAGTCCTCAGCCTGTGACAGTGCATCTGTCTCCCCAGGGTGGGACATAAAAGAGTGTCTATCCTCATTAGGTTGGCATCTCTATGCTCTTGTGGGTTATTTGTTTGCACAGCGTCCCCTGGCAACACTTCCCCTCTTTGTAGTGTCTTTGCCAGGGCGAACATTTGAATGCTTTTCATGTTCTGTTTTGCATAGACTTTGTGTTGTCTCTGCTCTTGATTTTGTTTTTGCATTTGCCATTATTATTATTATTGTTATGCAGATGCATCCTGCGTAGTCTATCATGTTTAGCCACGTGTGTACCCACGACAGGAGCTCTTTATTAAACAAATGAATGCACAATTATTTATGGACTTAAAGAAAAATAGGGAACGGGACCCAATTGAAAAATAAACAAAACACCCATAAAGAAAACATCAGTTCTGTAATTAATTTATGTTATCTTGTAATTCACAGATTACAGATACAGAATCACAGTAATTGAAAGGAAACAATGTGTAAGGCATGACACCTTTATTATCATAGCATCTCTGTAATCATGATTAAGCACACACATACACACACACACACACACACACACACACACACACTCACACAAACATACCTCCATCCTCTCTCAAGTCTTTCTCGAGATGTGCTCTGCTTCCGAAGAGCGGCCACTGCTGCTGCTCATGCTCGACACCACCGCTCTGGGATCATGCCCAGTGTCCACTCCACAATCTGCCCGGCACGCCCCAGTGGACACAGGCTGCGGGATCGTGCCAGGGGCCTGCCGGCCAGGGACCAGACCCCTGCTCGGGCCCCGTCTGGAAGGCCTGGACAGCAGGTCCGGCAGCAGCGGCGGCGGCAGCTCCCCTCGGGGAGAAACACGGCCTGGACTGACCCCGCTCGGCCCCTCTGGGGTCAGGACCTCGCCTGAGTTTTAAAATAACATCTTGAATAATATCTGAGACTTGTTGTAATTCTGTCGCTCCCCAACACCGCGTGACCAGACCAGTGGTGCGACTGCAGCACAGCGGATGGTTTTAAACATGCTAGTTTTTTTTTTAACACAGGTTTGATAGAAGAAAAAAAACATAAGTGACTACCATCTGTAGCATTTATGAGCAAGGACAGGCACTGGCTCTACTGAGCTGTGGGATTACATGCGCTTGGTTAGTCCAAGGCAAAATGGCCCCTGAAAATTGAATATGCGAAAGCTCTCCCTCTTCCCATTTCTGGAACGTTAAGTGCACCGGCGGTTCATAAAGTTGATGCCTGTTTGAATTTAAAGTACTGACCTTACTTGAGAAGATGAGGAGGGAAAGGAATAGAGAGAGAGGAGGAAGGGGGGGTGGGGGGGTCCTTAATGATTATGCAGAATCAATATCGACCTGAATGTAACCAATATTGATCCGGCCTTCGGGCTCCATGACGCGGGACGGGCTGCGGCCATAAATATTATTCTGTGGCAAGCGCTTTAAATGCTGGCCGGGGCCACGGCTCGGACGATGGATTGCTGTTGGAACAAGTCTATTTGTGATGACCCAGACCTTTAGGCTGCATAATCCCTTCCTGCGGCAGACTTATTGGCCTCCCAGGAAATCTGGGGATGAGGTGCCACTGCTTTGGGAGCGATGAGAAGCGGATAGATCAGCCCTTTCTCCTCTCCTCTCCTGTCCTCTCCTCTCCTCTCTTCTCCTGTCCTCTGCTCTCCTCTCCTCCCCTGTGCTCTTCTCTCCTCTCCTCTCCTCTCCTCCCCTCTGCTCTTCTCTCTCCTCTCCTCTCCTCACCCCTCCTCTCCCCTCCTCTCCTCTCTCCCCTCCTCTCTTCACCCCTCCTCTCCTCTTCTGTCCTCCCTTCCTGTCCTCAACTCACTGGTCCCACTGGCAATATATATAATATGTGTTGAGACAACCAGCAAAAAAAAGGTGTTATTGTCCCCTGCAGTCATGGTTTTAGAGCTGGAAAGCAAGGTGATCACTGTTGATTTGTCAAACGGTAGGCGCTCGAGCAATCAATAGCTGAACGGCCAGAGGTGCAGGAGGTGTCAGGACATTTCCATTTTGACAGGAATATCAGGGCACTTTGCAACGACGCCGGCTCTGGTAATATATGGGTGTTTAAAATGTGAAATGGACTCTGCAAATCAATAGAGCTACTGCCTTCCTCTAATAACTCGGGATTGGAGGGAAGCGGAAAGCAGGCGTTTAATTTGGGCTTTTATAGCAGTTATCAATCAGTGCTATAGTCATATAGTGTATGATCGCTGTGCTCAAACAGCCAATTTCAGTATTGACGCTTCTCCCCGCGTTGATGAGAATTTTACATGATTTCTATGTAATTTGTCGTCTGCCAGATTCACCTTTTTTTTTGGTTCCAATAATGCTGATCAGTTTCTTTTTTTAATGATATGCATTACAATACCAGTGCTGCAGATTTATGTGCTTCATTTCTTCCTCTTTTGTGTGGAGAGGAAGGGGCCCTTTTTAGGCTCAGTCGGTCTAGTCGAGCGACATTAAATATGCTGTAAGATAGTGCAGTCTTTGGTCCCACATGGGTTTTATGATCCAATAAACTCTCCCACTGATAAGATGGTGCCTTCAGGTCCTCTGATGCTGCAGATACAAGTGACTGAAAAGTGTTCCCAGTCAGCTGATCTGTGGTCTGTGACTCAGAGACTCCGTCGCGATTCATCTGGAGCACAATTGCACAGTCCCCGGCAGGACATGGTAATGGGCATCCCATCAATATCACCCTCGGACAAGTCCCCCCCCCCCCCACCCCCCTACGTCAGGGTCAGGGGGTCAAGCATACACTCTATTGGACGAGTTAGCATTTTCCGCACCCCATACATCTACAATGTCCAATTTAAAAAGGGCTGTTTTTCCGCGCATAGCGATTTGAATCACTCGAGATAATTTATTTTGCCGATTACTTCTCTCCAACGTGTCACATGGCAGCAGTGTGTGTATTTGTGTGTGTGTGTGTGTGTGTTTATGTGAGTGTATGTGTGTGTGTGTGTGTGTGTGTGTGTGTGTGTGTGTGTGTGAATGGTCCCTCTGTGCTCATACAGATTTGTGTAGCCCCGCGGTGGCGAGCCAAGAGAGAAAATGAAAACGCTCCCTCTCTGTCACTGTCTGGCTTTTTACCGGCTCACTGTCACATGTGTATCTCTGCATCTGTCCTGCGTCGAACCGCAGTGTGCTTCCCCTGCGCGATATGGCACATTAACCGACACGGCCGCCTAATGGGACTTTTAATATCCGTTATGTACTCCAAAGATGTTGCTATCGTCTTTAGATTTTGTTCCCTCCCTCCGTCTCGTATTAGCGTGAGAGATGCCTTGTCTTATTGTGTTAGTCGTAGCGTTATTGGCAGTGCTTACAGTTTTGTATGCTAATGGTCTGTAATTGAATATTTGAAAACAAACTGATTTCATGAGACCCTTACTCTACCCTACGCTGTGCCACCAGTTAGAGAGCTTTTGCGACGTTAAGTCCCATTAGGCGAAATCGAAACACGCGGCCCACGGAATTAGCCCACGCGGGTGCAATAGAAAATACAGTAAATGCCGCTTAATAGGCCATTATGTCCAAGCGTTCCCCTGCGGTCAGCCTGCAGGCGCAGGCAGGGCCGAGGAGGGGCCAGTGTCACGGCCCCAGTGATGTCCAGATGTCTGCCCTTTCGCCCAAGTGACCCAGGGACAGTTGACCGTCTCTCCGCCGGCGTCATCAAGGGAAATATCAGCAGGCCGGGGCCAGTCGCTCTGCTCCGAGGGACATCTCCCCCCCCACCCCCCCCGGCAGTTCCGCCCAGGGCACAAGCGAACAGGGAACGCGAGAAAGTGTGAAGACACTCGAAAGGTTCCTCTCCCTCTCCCGCGGACGGTTGGCACCCGCCGGGGTGACAGGGCAATCACAAGTGCCCGTTACCTTCGCCAAATAAGTTGTGCCGCCGGTGACGCACCTCTCGAAGATGCCAAGGCGTATTGTGGGCTAATGGATGGCAGGCTCGCCGCACGGATGAGCCTCTGTGCTGCAGGAGTGAGGCACGCTGCTCGAATTCCTGTCATGTTTTGCCGATATGACACTAAGTGGATTATGCCAGATTAAATATGACAAAGGAAGAAGGGGGAAAATAAAGCTTGACATTGCTCGATGGCACTGCGCCTTGAATGAGCGGAGTTTGATTTGTAATGTAATATAGAGTCTGCATAAACTCCATAATTATGTCTCCCGCCCATGGGGAGACAGACATATTGCCTTTGCTCTTCTGTCATTTCTCTTCATGTTATTTTCTTCTTAGAACTTTGTCTACTCTTGTGACATTGCGTTCTGGGGATTTTATTTCACATTCGATGAGCCTGCAGAGTGTGCTTACCTGGAAACGTGGAAAGACTTGCTTAGAACGAGCATTTTGGGTCATTTGTATAATTGCCACAGAATGCTATTGTCATGCTTTTTTCCCTCTGTTTTTCAGATTCAGATGAATATTTAGTTTCAGTTCATTAGGAGGTGAGATCTGGTTCAGCAGCAAATGAACATGTTGATTTGTGGGAACGGTCTCAAGCAGATGCAGAACTTTGTAGATTATGTTGGGATGTCATCGTTGTCAGGGGATTGGCAAAAAATTGATTGCATAATTAATCAAATGATTAAACTTTCATTCGCTAATTTATACTGAATCATGTCCAAACATGACATCAGCGCTGAAATATTCATTCTGGCCACCCTCGCCGAGTCCATTTGTAATGTACAAAGGCTTTCGCCGTCTTGGGCTCTCGGAAGCTTGTGAGTGCTCGTGTTCCCTTCGCAAAACCACTAGAAGTATCACTGGAGAGCCGGCTGCACTAAAAAAAAAATGAAAAAAAAAAATGAAAACGAAATGAAATAATAAAAAAAAAAGAAAAAGAAAACATCTCCGATGTCTAGGGCTGTCCAGGCTGGACGGCGTTGCTCGAGCGGATGTGTCGTGACATCATCAGCATGCGGAGGCGCGAGTAACAAACCCGCCGCGGTTCCCCTGATCCGCCCCCGGGGCTGAGATGGGAGTCTGTGCGAGACGCCGCCGCTGCCGCCGCCGCTCAGGCTATTATTACCCAGAAGACAGCCGGCATTCAAGTGGCTGTTCCCTTGCCTTCTCCTCCACAGTGCCATAACACTCAAATTAAGGTCTATCTCCATTCCATCACGGGTGAAGTGAAGAAACACTACCACCTCATCCCCTCCCCCCTCCTCCTCCTCCTTCTCCTTCTCCTCCTCCTCCTCCCTTCTTCCCACTCTCGTCATCCCCTCACCTGCTAGAGAAGCCATTGTGCTCCTCCCAAATGAAATCTATCACTCACCCACGGTCGTTTGCTCTGCTAGGCCTGCTGATAAGATCTCCATATCCCACATCGTTCCTTATAGTCTTTTTTTTATTATTATATTTTTTTGTCAATCCTTATTTCCACATGACCTCCCCAATCCCTGTGTGTGTGTGTCTGTGTGTGTGTGTGTGTGTGTGTGTGTGTGTGTGTGAGTCAGGTGGGGAGCTTGCCAAATGAATACACACAAGAATCTGCAGACACCTCTCGTGGCTGTCGTATGCAGTCATTGTGATTTTCAAATTAATTCCTGCTCTCCTTTTATTGACAGAGAGGCCTTTGCAGGCAGACCTTTAATTCTTTGTCTATTAGAATTAATTTACCTACCATCGCCACCGACACAGCAGGATGAGTGGTGATGAAAGCACTTAGTCCCCTGGAGTGGTCTTATCAAACGGAAAATTACTTCTTTGTAATCGATGGGAGAAATTTTCCCTCCGAGATCTTTTGTCCGGCAGAAGACAGCGGGGACGGCCAACGAGAGCATGATAAATGGATGAAATAATCAAAAAGAGATGAGGAAAAAGCTGCTACTCTGGGATGACCCGAGTGAGAATATTGCCAGCGTTAATAATTCATGCAGCGAGAAAAAATACATCCCAACTAAACTAATTGAGCAAACACAATGTTTAATTCCATGCTCATTGGAGACTAAGTAACACTGCCACATCAGTGTTTCAATTGAACACCTCCCCAATCTCAGATTATGATCTTTTTATAGATTGGAACGGTTCTAGGTAAATGTCCAGTTGTAGCAGCGTACTCTTTAGCAACTTCCATTGATTCAGACCATTGATCGCTTTTCTGTATGTAACAAACACATGAAACGCTTCCTTCCCACACATCCTGGATAGTCTTTCCACTACCAAAGGCCTATTCTATTACCGTCCCATTAAACGTCCTTCCCGCGGCCGCTTTACCTTTTAAACCGCGGGTTAATGTTTCATCAGGAAGCTACTCGTCGGTCATTCGCGCGAGCGCGTGCCCCTTATCTTGTGTCCTGTGTGACCTTGCCCTCATTTTCTTCATCCACTGACTCGAGTGGCTAAAACAGATTAAAAAAAAAGAACAGCACCAAAGCACAACAAGGTT
>NC_084995.1:20198924-20201424 GCF_963854185.1 Sardina pilchardus | reverse complement strand
TGTGTGTGTGTGTGTGTGTGTGTGTGTGTGTGTGTATGTGTGTGAGAGAGAGTGTATGGGGATGATATCTTCACCTGACTTTTCTACCACTGCATTATGCTACAAAAGAAGAAACACACACACACACACACACACACACACATAAACAATCACACAAATATACACACACAGAAACATGTGGACATACACACACACACACACACACACACACACACACACACACACACACACACACACACACACACACACACACACACACACACACACACACACACACACACACACACACACACACACACACACACTGCCCCTTCCCCTCTCTCCACTGCCTCTCCCTCCCACACCTCTGCAAGGCTGCCATCTGACGTGGGAATTTAAAGCCCGCCGGTGAATGGGAAGGTATTTGCATTCAGAGGGCATGGTTTCCTGGTAGCGCTGCTCACAACAGCATCCATTTCATTCGCTCCATGAATATATATTAGCAATTAATTTCGCCATGCTTTTAGCAGCTTAGCAATAACCAAATAAATATATTTCAAAGGAATAAAAATGCCATGTGGCGTAAATATGTCAGTTTCTGTGGAACAGGAAGTAGAATACTTCTAACATGCCCATGTTTTGTGCTCATTGTGTCCATTACTATCATGACATACTGTGGCATCAGCTAGAAAACAATGGCCAGTTATAACCTTAGGCTATGGCCTTGAAGCAATTAGTGACCATACCGAACTGAGACAACAGAAAGTCTGTGTTGAGAAAGTGAACTTTGAATCGCTTGACTTCGATGTTTTTTTTTTTTTTTCTGGAATACTTTACTTGCATTTTGAGTACAGCAGCTATACCCTGGCAAAATGTCAGTTTAGGCTTTAAATGGTAGGCTTTGTCTGTCATTTTTGACATTTTGTTTTTGTCAGTGACAAAGATGTGAACTTTCAGGCGTATAGCTTTGGACTAATGCATCCCAGTTAAAGCAGCAGGGACTGGTTGTAAAATATGTCATACCACAGCACAGCATGTTTGTTTACTGAGACAGCAGTCATTCCAGAAGAAACACAGTCATTCTACCAAAAATTTATCAATTTGCTTTACACCTGCAGTTGACCACATAATAACAGACTCAAGTCACCGGCATTTGGTCCAGTAGACACTGCCTTTTGCTTTTGTGTGTGGAGTAAAGGTTGAGTCATTGGTTAGTGACTGATAACCTTTCGTGTGGCGCGCGGTGTTTATTACAGTGTGGGAGGAGTAATCTATTCCGTGTCAGCAAAGTGCAGACCGGTGCAGACGAGTTACACATAAATGTCAGCGCGGAACGCGACGCCACCTCTCCCCCTGCACACTCCGGCAGGCTTATGATAATAACTAGCCACCGGAGGAATGCTAATGCGGCTGCTAGCCACCGCATCTGTCATCCTCCGCAGAGCCGCGTGGAGCTCGCGACGGCCAGCCGAGCGCACGAGAGTGCAGGGAGGACACGGCGCTCGCTCGCACAACACATATTGATGCGTCTGATTCAGTATCAAAGGACGCTTGGCTGGAGTGGTGATCTTTGTTTTTGTTTTTGTTTTATTATTATTAGGCTATTATTTCATTTTTTCATCACAGACATTTTTTGTGTGTCTATTATTACTGAGTGATGGTATTGAGGATAGTGATGATGACAGTGATGATGATGATGATGATGATGAGGGTGGTGATGATGTGGGTGATGAAGACGATAACGATGAGAATAGCCATGCTGGGGGCGGGCGGGCGCCGATGCCGTGCAACCACGGCCAAATTCAGAACGTTTTTGTTTGGCCATTTGCAAACCCAGCGCAGCACATCGGCGCGTGACCATTTGTCAGCGAGGGCAGAGTCTTGGAAGGGCTCCTGAGGAGTGGGCGCGCCTTTGGCGTCGTGCGGATAGGCTCGTCTCGTCTCGTCTCGTCTCGTCTGCAGGCATGAGGGGACAGCGCAGGTACGCGGCGCTCGGGGTGGACGGAGGCTGGAATCTGCAGTGGGTCTGGTCTGGTCTGGTCTGGTCGCGTTGCGACGCGCGCGGTCCGGGGCTTTTCTCAAGCCCCATCCCAAGGTGAAGGAGCCAGTAATTGCTTTCCTCCGGCTCTCACACTGAATCTCTGGATGTGATTGACAGATTCTCAAACACGGGGCACTCGCTGTATTTTACTCCCTCCTGCATTCTCCCTCTCTCTCTCTCTCTCTCTCTCTCTCTCTCTCTCTCTCTCTCTCTCTCACTCCTCCACTTCGCTCATTCTCTTTTCTCTTTCTCCTCTTCGGAGGGCAAGAGCGTGTGCATTCATTCTAGAGGCTTCTCTAGAGAGACCGTGAGAGAGAGAAAGAGAGAGAGGGAGGAGGAAAGGAGAAAGATGGGGGAAAATAGGTGCTGTCCATCTTGCGGTTGTGTGATTAGTCTTCATATCTTTCTTGGAGATAATTCGGCCGCGTCTAAAAATAGAGCCGCATCTGAGCAGGATGGACGGCTGCCCAGTATCGGTCA
>NC_084995.1:20191424-20193924 GCF_963854185.1 Sardina pilchardus | reverse complement strand
CTTTCCCAATCTGCTTCTTCCCCTTTGGGTCTTTGTTCATATAACCACACACACACACACACACACATACACACACACACACACACACACACACACACACACACACACACACACACACACACACACACACACACACACACACACACACACACACACACACACACACACACACACACACACACACACACACACACACACACAGACTATACACCATTCTCCCCCATGCACCTGCCTGTAACCAGTCAGTAATGGGGGCGGGAGGCACTGGAGCAGGAGCCATTACTCTGTGAAGCTGTATTTAAGCAAACAGCTCCCCCATAGAGAATGGGCCCATAAATCTGAGAGTCAGAGACACAGACTCCCAACTGACAGCACCAGGAGTCAGGGGAAGGGGGAGAGGGCCGCGTACACGTCACCAAGAGACAGAAGGGGGGAGGCAGGGGAGAAAAGGCTACGTACACGTCTCCAAGAGGGCGGGGGGGGGGGGGGTACATACACGTCTGTAGGAGAGAGAGAAGGAGAGAAGGAGAGAGAGAGAAAGAGAGAGAAAGGTGGAAGGAGAAGAGAGAAGTGGCTTCCGTCTTATGCCAATGCACTTAGCGGGTAGTAGGTGTATCCCCCAGTGGCGCACTCCCCTTCATACGTGCTGACAGGCTGATTTATTTACACTCCGGCTGCACTGCGCGAAACCACCCTACACACACACACACATACGCGCACACATACGGATGCACACATGCACACATGCACACACACACACACACACACACACACACACACACACACACACACATACACACACTCACACACACATACGCACTGCACACACACACACACACACTCGCACACATACAGTACGCACCACACACACAGAGACGCACACACATACACACACACACACACACACAACCACCCTACACACACACACACATACGCGCACACATACGGATGCACACATGCACACATGCACACACACACACACACACACACACACACACACACACACACACACACATACACACACACACACACACACACACACACACACACGCCTACAGTACGTCTTTTTCACTTAAATGCACTAGCAAGTCTGTAGGCTTTTGATGATGGAGATGGCTTACACACAAACAGACGCACACGTTGTCTGTTTCTCTAATATACTGGAAGTTTTGCAGGCCTTTGATCATGGTGATGGCTCCCAACACAGTGGCAACATTACCACATTCTTTTCAGCACCCTTTCCCCCCCCTCTCAGTGTCTCTTCTAAGCTTTCTATACCCACTGACTTTCCTTCCTAGTAGGGCCCCCCCCTCCTGCCTGTCACCTACACTAATAGCGAGTCAATTACGTGGGCCAATAAGAACGATTGTATGTGTCTGGGTGATTTAATGTGGCCATCTAGCCTGGGTCTTAAAGCGGGCCGAAAGACTCGCAGCCCCCCTGGGGAAGCACAATAGCCCAACGCACGTGTTTCCTGATACCGTGTGCCATGGCTGTGCATGCAATCAATGCAGTAAAGCTTACTGTATATCAGAGGCAGTGTTGTCCTTGGCCAGTGACAGTATGCTGATTGGATTGGATTGATTTAAAAATTACAAACCGGGTTGGCGCAGACCGTAACTCAGAAACGAGAATGAGAGGAGGAAGTGGTAAAAAGACACAGGTTTAATGGCTGCCGTGGCTACGGCCACACTTCCTCAGTGGAGGAACGGAGAGGGGATATTATATTTGAGTGGCACAAACTTATTAAACTTCTACGAGCACCATAGTCCTGTCCTTCTTTAATCAATAGCTCCTGCACTGGGGGAAAAAAAGCCCAAATAAAATCTGACACAGTCTTTGTCTTTTCACCCACACTTTTATTCATCTCTCTCTCTCCCTTCCCTTTCTGTTTCTCTTTCCATCTCTCTCTCTCTCTCTCTCTCTCTCTCTCTCTCTCTCTCTCTCTCTCTCTCTTTCACTATCTCTCTTTCTCTCTCCCCATATCTGTCACTCAAAGGCAGTACTTTTGGAAATTGCTCCAACCACTTGGTCTTTTTTTTTTTTTTTTTTTTTTTTTTTTTTTTGCGAGAGGCACAGGGAGAGACATTGCTCTTTAAAAATAATAATTTTTAAAAAAGCCCACAGAGGAAGAAGCACTTCTTTAGATAATTGCAATTAGTAGATTTGGCCGGCCGGACGCAGCCTTGGCAGTGGCCCAGGTCTCAGACGTGCAGGGGGGGGGGGGGGGGATGGGGGGGGTTGGTACAGGCCAGGCTGGCGTGGGCTCAGGGTTTGGTGTGGCTGGCTGCCTGTCCTCATATGTGCTTTACAGTGTGGAGGAGAAGAGGTGGAGGAGGAGGAGGATGAAGATGATGAGGAAGAGGATGAGAGTGAGGCTGCCTTTGAAACAGGAGCCAGGCCTGTGTCTGATGGCATTAGTTTAATTGCTGCGCTGGAGAATGGGAAACAAAACGCTCTTCACTGAGCCTGGTTCTGATGCTATTGTTTTTTCATTTTT
>NC_084995.1:20181424-20186424 GCF_963854185.1 Sardina pilchardus | reverse complement strand
CCACTCGCCGCCAAGACAAACGTCAGCCCCAGAACAAAACACCATCGCACACGCGCACGAGTGAAAATATTAGATCCAGGCCCGACGACATGGCTGCCTTTTTAAAGTCCCTCAAAGTCGTTGGGATTACGCCGCGACTTGGATGGCGGAGTAACGATGCCGGCGCTTTTTTACGCGTACGCGTAAAAGTGTTGGGAATTATGTGCGTTACAAGCGTCCACCGCAGACCCTCGCGCTTGTGCGGAGAGAGCGGCTCATGTTGGGCTTATGACTGTGCTGGCCATGTCTGGCCGTGATTTGTGGTGGTGTGGAGTGGACCCAAGCTTCTCAACTCCTAATTGAATTCCCTTTCTCCTGTAGTCTATAAAAATGGTGAGCTTGCACACAGGAAGTTGGCCTAATGCAGACTGGAGCCATAAAACACTGGCTTCTGAGGTCTTTGGAGAAGACTGTTTTTCTCACTCCATCTTTCTTTCTCTCTTTTTCCCTTCCCTCTTTTCGCTCTTACCTTCTCCATTTTTTCCTCTCTTTCTCTCTCAATCCTCTCTATCTCCCTCTCTTTCTTTCTCTCCACCCCTCTCTCTCTCTCTGCCTTGGTCATCTTAAAACCGATCAAATGAATGATAAACGGATAACGCACACAAGTGAAAGTGGCTGTTTACAGTAAAGCATATTCCACACCGCTCTACACTGCCCATCTGTGGTCATTCTACAAGAAAACTAGCATCCAAAAGCTGCAAGTTGCGCACAATGATGCCATGAGGATCCTCCTTAAAGTACCCAGAGGGTGGAGTGCCGGTCAGATGTTCACTGCCGCAGTGAGCACATTCAAAAGAAACCTAAGCTTTTAAGAAACCTAAGAAACGTAACAAAACTAAATGTAAGCTAAATGTTTACATTCAGTTAATGTGTTGAGAGATCTGTAGAGGGTCACTGTGACGCTCTTGAATCCCATTTTGAGCTGCTCCCGCTACTCATCCAGTGTTGAGAGTGCACAGGCTCAGATGTATTCAGTGTAAATGTAAACTACCGTAAATATTTATATTCTGTGTATTTTCTGTGTATTAAGTCTTATCTTCTGTGCGTATGTATGGACTTGGCCTCATTCCCTCTCCCCCCACAGGTGATCAATGCGGCCCTGACCCTGGCGGCGCGGCCCCAGAGCAAAGTGGCTCAGGACAACATGGACGTGTTCAAGGACCAGTGGGAGAAGCAGGTGCGCATTCTCACCGAGGCTGTGGACGACATCACCTCCGTGGATGACTTCCTGTCCGTCTCAGGTACAAAAACAACGATCAACTCTGTGTTCTTTTTTGCCTGCTTTCCTTTTTAGCTATCTGTCTGTCTCTGCTCAATGCATTCATGAAATATTTTCAATAGACATATTATGTGATTTGCGATGAACTTTTTCACTTGAAATTCACTGATGTATTCACTGTTTTGCTAAATACAACAGTTAGATGTGGCTTAAAATGTAAATCATTGGTACTGCAAGTCAGCCCCCAAGAAAAAACAAATGCAATGCCCCATGCAAATATGCACAACAAAGAAACCCACAACCAGAGCAGTTCAATTAAAGTTTACCTTGAAGCCAGTCGGTAAGTATGTCTAATCAGATTCTGTCGAGTCACTGCATTCTTACTCAAATGTGTTCAGTACTCCTAACTTGGCCAACTTGTTTTGGCTCCATCTTATATAAATCAGTCTTGTACGAGAGCTGCTTTTACTTTGCCAAATGTACTACAGAAATACTGCTCCACCTCCGTCTTACAGCCAGACCAGTTAAAAAGCAGCCTCTTTTCACTAGCAACTTCTAGGATAAGATAATGATGATGATGATGATGATGATGATGACGACGAGGACAATGATAACGATGATGGGATTATTGTTATTATTATTATTATTATTATTGTTGTTGTTGTTGTTGTTATTGTTATTATTTGCACACATACTGCCGCATCGTAGCCTGGCTAGCACCTACCAGACGTGGTCTGGCAACCAAACGTTCATTTTCTCGTATTTGAAAAAATGCCCAGATCCGTTCATTGGGCGCCACGGATGCCATAGCTCATCATCGTCTTGCTTCCCCCACCCCTGTTCTATGATTGGTCTCCTTTCGCAGGCAACAACTAGGGCGGTAGTTTCCAGGCTGCCTTAGCAGTGTGAATCAGATTGCGCACAAGGCAGCATGGGAACACCCAGGCTAGCCACATGGTAACATTCGATGTGCATTTGAATCAATAATGCCAATCTATTGCTTGAAAACGGACTTCAGTTAAGAATAACGTCGCGTCGCGCTCAGTCCTCAGCATCTGTGTCCCATGCCGTTCTCTCTGAGGAGAGGCACCTGTTAGCAAAGCCCTCTTGGTGGTGCTCTGAATCTCCACTCCTAGAAACACTCATCACCAACCGCACATAAATCATTCTTTCATGCTCTTGCCAAATTGTCCTTTCATGTGGCAAAATGCTTTTCAAGTATGTTTGTAAATTTGACTGCACAAAATGCAATTAAGATTTTTTTGGTTGTTGTTTGTTTTGTTGCTTTGTCTACATCAAAATATGCCAATGTTGTCATCTTTGTTACTTGCGAAAGAAAATCGAAAGCATTGCCTTTGGAGGAAGACTAGTCTCAGAAGTCCCACAGTTGGACACAGCTATTTTTCTCTTCACTCCTGGAGAACGGCTTTGTAGTGTGAATCCTTTGTACGTTGTGTGATGTTCAGTCAAACAGATCCCACATCAGTGTGCCTCATAAAGCATCTCCGTTCCTGTACTGCACTTATGTTGTTTTCTCGGCTGTTCGGAGGGTCCGTGTGTTTGACATCCCATTCCCAGGCCCTGCCATGTGAAAGACTTTGCACCAGAGCTACACCATAGAAACACAGCAAGTGCAGTGTGTGTGTAGACTCTGCCTGACCAGTCTATTAACTCCAATTAAAATTCTCTCTCTCTCTCTCTCTCTCTCTCTCTCTCTCTCTCTCTCTCTCTCTCTCTCTCTCTCTCTCTCTCTCTCTCTCTCTACCTCTACCTCTTTCTCTCTTTCACTCTCTCTCTCACATCTCTTTCTCTCTCTCTCTGTTACCCTTTTCGTGTGGCCCTCCAGAGAACCACATCCTGGAGGACGTGAACAAGTGTGTGATCGCGCTGCAGGAGGGCGACGTGGACACGCTGGATCGCACGGCGGGGGCCATCCGCGGGCGCGCCGCGCGCGTCGTCCACATCATCAACGCCGAGATGGAGAACTACGAGCCGGGCGTCTACACCGAGCGCGTGCTGGAGTCCATCAAGCTGCTCTCCGAGACCGGTGAGTGAGGGTGCGGCGCGCAGCGCGCGGCCACAGCTGCCTGGGGTCGGGGGGCCGATCACGTGGGCCCCTCGGCGACCTCTGACCCCTCACAGCTGGAGCCTGGAGCGGTTGCAGAGGTGGCCCCAGAGAGGCATGGGGCGTCCAGGTCACTGTGCCCTGGGTCCTGAGTCAAGTGCACAGGCTAAACGCACTGACCGGTCACTGAAAGGGCTTCCTGCCCACTCCATTGTTGGTAACCATTAGGGGAAAGAGAGAGAGAGAGAGAGAGAGAGAGAGAGAGAGAGAGAGAGAGAGAGAGAAATGGGAGAAAGTTAGGGAAATAAATATGAGACATGGACGGAAGCAGAAATCGATGACAGTGAAAGAGTGAATGTGTCTGGGGGGGGTCTGAATAGTGAGTGAACTGAGAGATACAAAGAGGGAGAGAGCTAGAGAGGGAGAGAGAGAGAGAGAGAGAGAGAGAGAGAAATGCCACTTATGTTCAACCTCTAGCACTCGATCTACTCTCATTCCTTTCTTTTTTCCGTCTCCTCGTTCCACACCACACAGGCATTAATGCCAGCTCTCAGGAGGCAGCAATTTGCTGTTTGATAGACAGGGCTGAGGGCCAAGCCATGCCCATGTTCATTTTTACCTCCACGCACCACGCACAAGTCAAAGGCTCTTGGCAGGGTGCACTGATGGGCGGGAAAAAAAAGCCAATTCATCTCAGGTATTTGGTTCTCTTTTAGTCTATTTCAAAAAGGTTTTAGCCTTGGGATTCTCGTGTAGCTGTGCACTAAGGGTGGCTTTTTTAAAAAATCAACAGGTTGCAATGCTCCACTGTACTCACTGATAGCATCAGACAGCTCTTTTCCACATCCTTTGTTTCAAGTAAAGCATGAAACAGGCCTTATTCCGCCAGTGCGCTTAATTCATAGGCTTTATCGAATGAATGTGTACAAAGGCAAAAAGCCCTCTGTAGCATCACAGATGTGAGATGTAAGAGATCCGAAAAAGCACAAAAGGGGGCACAAAATGCAGCTGCACACTGCAAAGGACAACCCTTTACAAAAGCACCTCTGCGCCGCTCTCTGATGATAGACCAGAAGCATCTTTTGTGATTAGCATGAGCCATGTCCCATAGGACTAGATTAGCCACGTGTGGGTGGAATGTGCGCTAATGTGCATCAGAAAAAAAATAAATGAATATATATATGTGTGTGTGTGCGCATACATGTTCTGTGTAGATGCAGACGCCCTCTTCACTTGTTTTCTCTGTGTCCCCTGAAGCATCAGCTATTGACTCTGACAGCAGATTCACCACACCACGAAAGCCTATCAGTCCACCCGCGCCCCCCGCCCCCCTCCCCCCGCCCCCGACCCTCTAAACATAATCAGCTGGGCCAATTAGCTCCCCTCCCTCCCTCGCCTTGTGTTGCCAGCGTCGTGCTAAACGTTTGAGGGCGCCACGCGTGTCGTTGGCATCATCTGGGGTTGCCACCCTCACTGACAGCCCCCAGACATCCCGCTGAGCCGTCAGTAGCAACGCAGACACAGACAGAGGTTGGCTCCTGTCCTTTATCATCATGGATTCACCCCCACACACACACACACACACACACACACACACACACACACACACACATACACGCATACACACACACACCATGGCCCACTGCGTTCTGCCCAACCGCTGGCATGGATGGACGC